>NC_092871.1:89328160-89494304 GCF_032062135.1 Pyxicephalus adspersus
CAGCCCAGCAGGGATGGGGGGTTCCAAGTCAGTTCCGCACACCACTGCTATGTCCACCATTGATATACAATTACATTGCCAGAAGTACAAGTTTTGACACATTGAAATAAAAGAAATTAAAAACCTTCTTGCCGTAGCTTTCTGCACTTTGAAATAAGAACTCAAGAAATATTCTGAAAAAGTTGAATGTTTATTACCTAGTCAGGTTAATGGAAGTTATAATCCATTTTTATAATTTGGGACCAAATGTAATTAGAAAAGAAGTTTTGATTTTTAAATATTGAATCATCTAAATATTTATAGATATATGTAAAAAAAAACAAAATACAGAATTAAGCCAGCCTCTGCATGTGGAATCATTTTAAGTGTGCAGATCAAAGCTAATACAAGATCTGAGGGTCCAGAACATTACTTGGTGCATGCGCAAATCAAACTGTAATACATACTGATTTATACATCCAATATTTCATTTCAAGGTACTGCACCACAGGAGAGAAAAGTAAAAATAAGGCTGAGTAAGTGGTATAGTTTGCACGTATTGTAAGCCCAGCTGAACTTTCAGTCCAAATCAGGCAAATAGATTCCAGGGGTGTAGGAACAAAAAGTATGCAATGTTTTAAATATCTTCCTTGGGTAGTTAAAGGGTTTTATAGTCTTTGTGTGTCAGTGTTTCTCAACCAGGGTTCCACCAGAGGGCGCTAGGGGTTCCTTGAGCAATATGCAATTTGCACCTCTCAGGTGAGTTTAGGTGACACCAACGATCTTTTTGGCTATCTCTAGATAAGAGTAGAAAGGCCTGTCTGTTGTCAGCATTCAGTCGAGAAAGACCCTTACTTGCTGTGTAGAAGCAGCGGCTTCTCTACATAGGTCTGGTATGCCTTTTGCTGAGTCAGAAGCAGAAGGTGGCATGAACTTTGTTGATTGGAGAACTCTGGCTCTGACTTAGCAGGACCTTTGGAGAGAGACCACTGCTTTCAGAGAGCAAGGGTCTTTCTCTATAGCATGTTGGCGGGAAAATGGCTTTTCTACCAGAGATGAGCAGTACAGAGTAAAAAACAAAGCCTTTTCAACTTTCTCATTCTGCACCAAGGACCATTGCTCTTTGTCTTCCTTCAACACTCACCTAGTCAAACATGTAACCCCAAAACCACCAAAACATATGCTCCCCTTCTGATTGGAGAGTTCAAGCTCTGACTCGAGGGGGTTGTCCAACCTCGGCAAGGAGACCACTGCTTGCACATAGACAGGCTAGGTCCGTGTTTGTCAAGCAGGGTTCCAGGGGTTGCTTTGGATTCCTTGAAGATTGAGCAATTTGTGCCTATCAGGTCAGTGTAAGTGACACTAATGATGTTTTTGGCTATCAGTAAGGGTGACATTCTTCTCAATGTCTAGCAATGTAAGAGGAATTCTTCCCACTGACCCCACACTAATGTACTGTGATCTGTGGATATAATAATTATAGAAGGGGGGCCCTGAAGACCTGAAACTTATTTCAAGGTTCCCCCATGTTAAAAAAGTCAGGAAACACTGGTTTAGGTCCTTCTCTGCCTGCAGCATGCAAGCTTTTTTTCACCTGTAAGTCTTTGCACACTTTTCATTTTGATACACCAGGAATCTATTTTGCAGATTTAAACGAAAAAAGTTCATTTGAGTTTTGAATGCATTTCTTGGCACAAGAAAAACAAATCTCGTCTTCAAGTCCTTCTTTGCTGCATACAGTGATAAAGTTTGACCTTTTCAGACAGGAAAATATGTAAATTTAAATATATAACTTATTTTTTTTTCTTATTAAAGGAGCTTTACCATCCATATCCTTGGCTTGCTCCTTTTTGCTTTACCTGAAGGAAAATCGGCGATTATATGAACACTGCAGGTGAGACGCACAGGTTGTATGCTGCCAACGAGGAAACGGCCTCCGCTCTAGCAAATTTGAGAAAATAAAGTGCCGAAGGCTTCGATTGCACAAAGCAAAGAGACACTTCTCTTCACAGTATATAAAGGTGACAAATACACCGTAAGGTGATAGAAAAGTATGGCTTCACAGGATCCAGAAGTTCATGTGACGGGTACAAAGATTCAATTGAACAATATAGAGTCTGGATCTTGGTTGGCCATCTGTGCAATGTGCTTGAGGACGTCTTTCTTTGTAATAATGCCCAGCAGTCTCCTAAAAAAGAAGAAAGAAAACAAAAAAGTTAAAAACCACTCGGAGAAAGTACAAGCAACTTTAAATCTGCCCCTCTGGGCTTCCAGTTGTTTCGACTCTCCATCTGAAATTGTCGTTTCTTATATCATTATATTGTAAGTTTCTTACAATGGGGCCTGAGGAAGATGCACTTACATGAGTGAACCTGGGTGTTGGAATGGATGGATTAGCTTTTTGTTAGCAAATGTTTTCAATCCTGGACTAGATCCATTTCAGGTTTGTTCAATCACCCAGGTTCACTGATGAAAGTGTATCCTCTCCAGTCTTGGAGAGCTTTAATAAATCAGGCCGGCTGTATATTATAAGCTGCAGCTGGTTGGACAGAGTCTGCCTTATTTACTGGATGGTAAATACTGCATAATCTAGCCCCTACCTCCCAGCCTGTCCCTGGTCTAATGCTTTCATTCATTGGATTTCATTTATTTCATGGAGGCTCGGCATCAAATGTAGGGCCTAGGGTGGTCTGCATGCAGATACGACTCTAGACTGACACACACTCATCAATCAGCTTTGCTGCAAAAACTTAATTCTGCTAAAGATCTCTCCTAACTGGGACCTGGTGTTATTTTCCACACATTTTACCATCATCATCACCCCTTTTCCTTGTTTGTCATCTCAAACACACCCAGAAACTCTTCCTGCAGTTTGTAAAATTGAAAATGAATCCCATTATAGGGTTTCAATCATAGATCCAACCCTGGACCTCTACACAAGGGTAACATCACTCCAACCGATATGAGTAAGACTGCTTGAGTTTAGAACATTACTCACCCATTATGAGTCACTAGACACTGGCGCAATCCCAGTTTGCGGAATATGTCCACCACAATTTCCATAGGTGTCTGGTCTGTGATAGTGAATGGACTAAGATCCATAATGGAGCGGAGTTTTAGACTGGGAGGTGACGTAGGAGGTTGGGGAGGCATGTGTTCAGTGAAGTAGATCCTGGATGTACTCACCACCCCCTCTCGTTTCTTTCTGGCACTTTCTGTAATATAAAATAGGAAATGTATTATTAGGCTAGTCTCTGTTCAAGATGAAATCCAGGGATAGGACGAAAAAACCCTTGTAGAGGGGCTCTCCCCAGATTGAAGTTTGGATGGATATAAAAGACACCCAATAATGTATCTTCAGAATTATGAATATGTTATTTTGTGTATTTTTTATTCCAAACAGCTTCTTGCAAGCAGGTATCTCCCCAGCAGGTGCGTCATCATGATGGCTGTGGTCACAGTACTCCAGGACCTAATGCAGCATGGTGGCTCAGTGGTTAGCAGTCCAACCTTTGCTTCACTGGGTACCAGGATTGACTCTGGGCCAGCACAATATCTGCATGGAATTTGCAGGTTTTCCCCGTGTTTGTGTGGGTTTCCTCTGGGTACTCTGGTTTCCACTCACATTCCAAAAACATGCAGTTAGGTTTATTAGCTTCACTCACAAATTGACCTTATACTGTGGTAATGCAAATGACCGAGGTAGGGACATTAGATTGTGAGGAACAGCTAGTGACAAGACTATGGACTTTGTACAGCGCTGCGTAATATGTTGGGGCTATATTAATACTGTGTAATAATAATAATAATAATATTAATAATAATAATAATAGTGCAGTGTTTCTGAAACTTTTTAACATGGGGGAACCTTGAAACAATTTTCGGGTCTTCAGGGAACCCCTCCTATAATTTTTTTTTTATCGAATCTCGTGTAGACGTGCCCGATAAAAAAGTGTATGTGCAAAAACACCACACAAAAAATGTGCACTGGGGTACTATTCTGATCCCTCCTTGAACGAGGAAGTGCCACCCAATTTCCCTAGGCCCTCTGAAGCGAGGCTCCTAACGAGGGCTGGGTACTGAGTCCATCGAGCCGAAGCTGAAATGGACCTACTAGCCCCTCTGGCCGAAGCCAGACGGGGTTCTTTTCTCTGTGGGACCGCCTAAGCAGGTCCCACCAGATACTAAGCTGGGAGTAAGGGAGAGCGCCTGGCTGTTAGACCAAAGCACTCTCCCAGACGTCAGGGCTTGCCCATAAGGGAATAGCACCCTCCATCAAAGTGGCACACAAATACCACACTAGTGACTGTGACAAACAGAAAAATACATAAAAAAATAAGTGCTCAGTGCATATCACACTGGGCAAAGGTAAAAAAATTGCCCATCTACGTGCCTGTGTACGTTAAAAATCAAGTGGGTTCCTGGGCCCAAGTGAATTTAAGGTACCCCTAGTTCGCCACTCCAGAGGGACCACACTTAGCGAGATTCACATAGCTCCCAAGACCTGATGACTAGACCAAGGTTTCCCCGCACCAACCAGCGGGTCAGTCCAGTATCTGGGAGCTCTTTCCCAGGGCGGGCCCCACGCCTCTCTCCGGTGGGCGGCCCCTTACAGAGCTACACCATCTAGCAGACTGTCCTTAACTAGGTACTAGTGCACTGTATTATTGCCAGGACTACAGTGCAGTTCCACCCTGAACACTGGAAGGATTGGGTACTACACTTGATCTTAGCCAAAAGGCCGAGAAGCGATTATAGGAACCCCTCCTATAATTACTATATCCACAGCTCTCAGTATTTTAGTGTGGTGGTCAGTGGGATGAATTCCTCTTACATTGCTAGCCATTGGGAAGAATGTCACCCTTACAGATAGCCAAAAAGCTCATTGGTGTCACGTAAACTGACCTGAGAGGTGCACATTGCTTATTGCTCAGGGAACCCCAAGCACACTCTGGAGGAACCCTGGTTGAGAAACACTGGGACATCAAGACTGCAAAACCCTTCAACTACACAAAGAAAGTGAAGGAACCTATTGTGAGGTCACTGGACTAGGAAAAAGAAATGCAAGTAAAAAAGTATGCAAATGGGTTTCTTTAAAATAAAAACATGTGCTGAATTGAGATGGGTCATGTCATTGCTTAAAATATGTAACATTTTTACAGTAAAATATTTTAAAAAAGCCTCAAAATGTGTTTTACAAAATAAAACAAAAGGAAAGAAGAAACCTACCGATAGAGATAATCAGGTCTCTTCTTAGTACAAAGCCCACGAGCCTTTGAGACTCTCGGGAGACCACAACAGGAAAGCCGCTGTAGGTCGTTTCGGTGATTGCGGCTTCGATATCAGCCACTGTCATACTGTCCTGAGTGATGACCGTCAGAGATGGGTCGTTGCGTCTTGGGCGCATGACATCCATGGCTAATGTTTTATGGCTGAATTCTTCTTTGGCTTCCAAGAAAGGATACCCGTTCAAATGGATATGAGCATCATAAATACTTTCCCTTCCTAAGGCATCTGCTACCCATTTGCTGGTCATGGCTGCAGCCATTAAAGGCACAATGTATTCCAGTCCACCGGTTAGTTCAAACATGATTACTACGAGGGAGACGGTCATGCGCGTGGCTCCTCCTGCAATGGACAAACATAAATGGAAAGGTTGAAGGTTAAAAGTTTTACAAATGCACAAACATTACAAAAAAGTAATATTCCACACTTTCATCCAAATTGGATGAGCCAGAATAAACCAGACCTCACTTATTTTGTAAATATATATATTGACATATGTCAAGTTTCCCTTGACGTGAACCTGTGGTTGGGTTATGGAGGTTTAAAAATTAATGCATTATGAACAAATACTAAATAATCTTTCAAAAAGCAATCACTGACCTCTGGAACTGCAGGTAATGTGGATGCAGGCATGCAGCAGCACACTTCCTCCTGCTCTCTGTTACCAACATGCACTAGGGCTTTTTTGCCTTCCTTTGGATCAACTATTCCCATAGGATTTTATATCTGGGATATTTTTATTATCATAGGGGTTAAACTTGATGGACTTATGTCTTTTTTCAACCTGACTTACTATGTAACTATGTAACATGGACTCCATAGCTCAGCTTCCCCCGTTCCTCTTTAGTAGCACAGCTTCCATTAGTCCCTCATTCCTTTAGTGTTTTTTAGGCTTAGAATGTTTCAACCCTCCCCAGACTCAGCAGCTCAGGCTGTTCTTTTCATCCAACTGTAACTCAGAAACATTGCTTGCCCATACTAGCAGTGATTTGGCAGTCCAGTCCTTCCTATAGTTACTTGGCATCTCATCCTATTCCTATCCCCCAAACCCCTTTTGGCACATCACTATGATTGGCTGCCTTAATAGCCAATATGAATGGGCGGGCAAACTTAACGTGGAAATAAAATTAAAATAAAAAAGTAACACTTACCTTTACTTCCGCAGATTCTCCAAGGCATTCCTTGAGTCGGTTCTTCGTTGTCCTGGTTTATCTCATTGTCCCAGAATGGAGGAAGCACCAGCCGCCACCATCCTCGTCCTTTTTCTGCCCACATCACCCAATTCTACACTGCACAGGCGTGAGATCGAGTGAAGTATTCTGTATTTGTAAAATAAAAACTGCCAATCTCACTGCATATTTGTGAGATAGATGGCACCTTTTTTTTTTTCCAGTGACTGAAAAGCCCCTTCTGCGCATGCTTGATCTCAGGCATGCGCAGAAGGAGCAGCCCAGAGTCCCCTGGGATATGTGATGTAGATATCCCAGGAGGCTCTGCGCCACCATTCAACCTTTACCACCGAGGTTGTAAAGACAGAAGGGGAGAAGCTTAGCCATTATTTTTTTAAAAGGACATTTAAATAAAAAAAACACAAAATTTTTTTTGCTTTATATATAAAAGAGTGGATAATACTTTTATAAAGTAAAAATTGTGGTGATAGGTCCACTTTAAGCACAATGAATAAAGTTGTTTAAGCCTTGCCTGTCGTATTGTCCTGATTTTTAGTCCTATCTGTGTATCTGAGTTACCACTTGGTTGAGCTGAGCACTGTACTTACCTAAGCAAGCAGCTGCACCCACCATGGCATAAAGACCCGGAGTAATGCAGTCGGCTCCTTGGCTACACCATCCTTTAAAGAGGAACCAATCGCGATGGTGGAATGCCAGCTGCTCCATACTGACCCCCATGAGTCTTCCCATTATGGCACCCACGGCCATACTTGGAATGAACAGACCAGAAGGAACCTAGGTAAAAAGAAATTGATGCTGTAAAGAAATGATTTCACAAACATAAGTGAATCTAAATCTAAAACTGAACACAGAGCAGATTCCCCTGATCACCCCTAACAGCAAGGTGCAGTTGGTCCAATATTTAATTATTGTTTACCACCAGAATAGTAAAAGTGATAGACAATCTGATATCTTTTTATTAGGAATCAGAGATATTTGTATGAGCAGTAAAACATTTTTAATATTCTAGAACAAGTCAAGAATTTGTTTTACTGAGTAAAAATCTCCTAATCTAACCTAATCTCCTTAACTAGAGTTTTTAGATACAAATATTATAACACATCAATTTTCTATAAAATGCCAACTTAGTTTTTATTGAAACAACATGGGGATCCCCAGACGTCGCACGCTACCACGTACAGCCAAATACAAAGCCACATCAGCAGCGGGACGTTGCGGACGCCAAGAGATTCCGGGGAAACATCAAGGGTTGTTTATGGAGCTTGGTGTTCATATTCATATTAGTGACTTGTCCTCTTATGAAAATCCTATTTTTAACTGATAAGGATGATAAGATATGGATTACTTCATTAGGATGAATATTTCTTGTGGTGTCACAAAACTCTCTAGATTTAATTGAATTATTGGTTGATGTTTTGAGATAAAATACTTTGATGATTTATTTAATGAAATTATTCAATGCAATATGTAATAAAAAAACATTTGAGGATTAAATAGATGATTGCTTTGTGTAATGAAAGCCATTCTTAAAAGGAGAGATTCTTAGTTTCTAGATCGGTTCTGTCAATGATTTGCTAATTGGTGATCTGCTTGCTTGCTTTTTTCCCTGACCCTGCTCTATGCACATTACACTTTTATGTTACATAATTAGTTTGAAAAAAGTCTATCAAGTCCAACCTCTAGGGAAATAAACATATCCCAGATATAAAACCCTATAAGACATAGTTGATCCAGAGGAAGGCAAAAAAACCCCCGGGTACAATTTGCTTCAACAGGGGAAAAAATTCTTTCCTGATTCCATGAGGCAATCGGGTCTCTGGTATTTTTATTTTAAAGCTTTAATCCCCAGTTATATTCTGTGCTTCTAGAAATCATCCAGCTTTTTCTTAAAGCAATCTATAGTAGTTGCTGAAACTCCTTCCTGAGGGAGCCGATTCCACATTNTCACANCCTTACAGTGAAGAATCCCTTCCTTATCTGGAGCCTTAACTTCTTTTCCTCCAAACACAAAGATCGCCCCCCTTGTTCTTTGTAATGACCTTACAGTGAATAATGGGGAAGAGAGTTCTCTATATGGACCGTTTATATATTTATACAGGGTGATCATATCCCCCCTTATACGTCTCTTCTCAAGGAAGAAGGAATGATTGTATTTCAGTAATAAACTATTTTCTTTTTTGTCCAATATATGTATTAGAAAACATTTACTGGTTCAGAATTCTGATGAAACATTTATAGGTCCCATGGTTATTTTCTGAAGAAGCAGGTGATCTATCAGTGAAACGTTTCAAACAATTTACCACTAAGATTCAATCAATAGCTTTTAGGAAAGTAGAAATGTGTATTTTATATTGAATGTATTTTAATATGTAAATTGTTTAAAAAAAAAACTAAGTTGGCATTTTATAAAAAATTGATGTGTCAAAAATATTTGTGCCTAAAAAGTCTAAAGAGAATTGGATTTTTGATGTATATATTGGGATGTGGCACACATAATGATTATATGAAAAATAGCAAACTAATGCAATATATTTGTTTTACTGAGTATTATGTGTGGCCCTATGGCCAGGGGCCACACTTGAGGCCCCCCATATGGTGGGAGTTAACTACCATTAATTTGGCAAATCTAAGTAATGTCTGTCTATACATGTTAAATGCTAATATATAGGGGCTCCTAATCAAGAATCACTTTTAGACATTCTTCTACAAAGATGGAATAACGCCCTTTACCTTACCTTGATACCGAAAGTAAAGATGGTGATGACCGCTTTAAATATTAATGCTAACGACAGCTGCCACAACGCAGTGTAGACTCCACTACGTGCCGAGCGGTCGGGTAAACTCCCGACATTCGTACTATTGAAGTCATTATTGTAATCACAAAGTTTGGACGAGTCTAATAACCCACAATCATTGAAAAGTTCTGATATTAGTTCACTGGAACTTGTTCGAGTATAATCATTGGGAAAGGCTAAAATGGCTGTGATGGCTGTGACCACCAGAACCTCCGTCACTGGATAGTGGCCAAGCTTCGTGGTCTTCCTTCGACGGCACCAAGCGATGTTTCCCCGAATGAAGAAGGCGCCCCACAGGCCTCCAAATATCCCGAGGAGAATGAACGGGATGAGTTCAATGAGATGCCAGGGGGTGTGAAACTCCACATAAAACAGAACTAAACGGCTGTTCCCGAAAGGATTGATGGAGCGCAATGTGAAAGCTGCTACTAACGCAGCAAAGAACGACCTCCAAAGGGTCTTCAGTGGAAAATAATAGCTCACCTACAAAAAATAAATGAAAGCTGTAAACATAGAAAAGTCACTGTGGATATCAATGTAATAAGACTTTGAATATTTCAGCAAATTTCCCTTGCAATTATTACATGCCACGAGAGTGCTGCTGGGTGCGGCCATCTGGGATGTGATCCGCCCCAAATGACATTCTTTAGCAATGTTTCTCAAACAGGGTTCCTCTAGAGGTTTATATAAAAATATTAAAAAAGAAGGACAGAGTGATTTGGGGTTTTAGGTGGCAAAATCAAGTTATAATAGTGAATTCAACTGCCATTCACATTATCAAATATCATTATCATATAGGTACAAAGGATTAGCCACTCCCATTCAAACTTCATGGGAATTGATATTTTGATTCTACACAGAGTACTAACAAATTAATATAGCAAAAAATAACATCTCGCTGCCTGACACGTTTTGCCTATTCTTTAGGGGTTTATGTGTCGTTGTTGTTTATGTGATGTTGTTGTTGACTGGATATTTCTTGTCAGGAATATTTGTGAGAAATTCTCCTCGGGGTAGAAACAGTAATGTCACCTGGATTCCTGCAGTGCTTCAAGCAAAGTGTGTTAGGACAGCCAGAGAGTCTGCCTTTCCTAACACAATGCTTGAAGCACTGCACGAATCCAGGTGATTTCCTCCCCTCTCTCACTCACTCTCCCTTAAAGGACGGTTGGGACGGTTGGGACAAATTTCTCCCAAATATTCCTGACAAGTAATATCCAGTAAACAACATCTGCTAATGATCTCACATAAACCCCTGAAGAAGCCAATAGGTGAAACGCATCAGGCAGGGAGACGGTATTTTCTGCTATAATAATTAGAAAATACTCTGTATAGAATCAAGATATCAATGCCCATGAAGTTTCAATGGGAGTGACTAATCCTTTGTACCTATAGGATACTGATATTTGATATTGTGAATGCCGATTGAATTCACTAATAAAATAACTTGATTTTGCCGCTTAAAACACCTCGGCAACTTTTTGAAACAATCGGAGGAAGAGCTAGCTATCTTTGCTTATAAAAATTTCTCCCGAGGTTCCTTGTGCAATGAGCAAATTGTTCTCATATCAGTTACTACTGACACCAGTAAAGGTGACATTCTGACCACTTCTTTATTATACTGTGAGCTGTTGATATAGTAATTATAACCGGGGTTCTTTGAAGATATGAAAATTATTTCAAGGGTTCCCCCTGACTGTTCTTTAGTGTTCCTCCGTAACTCTTTCCCCAGTAGTAACAACAAAAGTTTTTAAAGGGAGGTGAAGGAGCTGGATCAGCCTGCACAGCAATAAAAAACTCCCAGAAGAGGAAAGTGCTGTGACATTAAGCAGGAAAGGAACCTGTTCTAGGGAACTGACTCACCTGGCGCTGTCATACATTCCAGTAAGTTCAAAGAACCATTGTACTTACTAGCAAGTATGCATTATTTTTCTGTGTCTCAATCTGCAATGTTTCCAGCTGATGACGTCCCCCACCTCCTAGATTGTAAGCTCTGCGGAGCAGGGTCTTGTCCTCCTGTGTCACTCTCCGTATTTGTAACCCCTATTTAATGTACAGCACTGCATAATATGTAGGTGCTATAAAAATCTGGTTTATTATTTATAGTGATAGGGCAAGGCCTGGAATTATGGCTATTGCAGGATCCTAGAATATTGGTATTAGGAGCTGACCAGCAGACTCTGCCTATAACTCCTAGATTGTAAGCTCTTCAGGGCAGGGTCCTCTCCTCCTCCTGTTTCAATGCCAGTATTTGTCATGTCATTTGTCATCCTGTATAATAATAATAATGACAGGGTCATGATTACGTTCCATGGCCATGCCACGCTTGTGTTCCATAATCAATACCTGCCAGGATACATAATAACCGGCCCAGGACACTTGTAAAGGAGCTTCTGGAAACCTCAGTGTCCATGTACACCCCACTGCACCCTTAACCGCCCCCCCCCCCTCCCCCCTCCATCCCTAATTGCAATGTCCCTTTTCACTCCACTGCTTTTATATAAAATAAATTATGTATACAACAGGGCAACAGAAGGATTTAGCATCAACCAGGTCGTGGAAATAGTGAAATAATTCTGGTGAGTTAAGTCTTCCTGAAAACAGAGAAAACAAAGAAGGAATGGGATCACAAATGTGCATTTACCTCCTCCAGACTGAAAAGGACTCCTCCAATAGGAGCTCCAAAGGCCACAGATACACCAGCAGCAGCTGCAGCAGACAGCACCTAGTAAATAAAAAGAAAGCGTCACCATTACTGTGTATTGCACATAAAGACCCTCAAGACATTATAAATGCATCAGCCAAGAAATGAAACCCCATTACTTAGGTGAGTATGCAGCAGGAGATGGTCTGTGCCGGACAAAAACTGGGCATGCATCAGGATGTACATAATTGTGTCATCTCCAAGCTGACATCTGAGTTCAGAAAGAAGAAGCTAGCCTCATCTCCCCCCTACATATGATCGAGATTTGGTGTCTTTAAGGATGAACATGGAGAACCCAAAAACCTTTTATGTTCTATGCTTTACCTCTCTCCTTTTGGCTTCATTTTTGCGGTACTTGGTAAAAAGATGGCACAGGATGTTCCCACAGCAGCAGGCCACATGAATGAGGGGTCCTTCCTTCCCCAGGCTGAGCCCCGATGATACAGCCAGCACCAGGGTCATGGTCTTGATCATCAATGTCCACTTACCCAAGTAGCCTCGGATGATGAAACCACTCAAGATGGTTTTAATCTAAAGGTTAAAGAACATGCAACCAAATCAGCGAGACAATATACTGGTAGCGTTGATTACAGATATAGAATCTACCTTGCCAGGTGAGAACCATTACTGGCTGCTCATTGGATTATGGAGGACAATAGGTGGGACTTAACAGCTTTTATCTAAGGCTTGGCTTCTCTGGGAAGCACAATATGAAACCATGACTAGCGCTTCCCCTAATTCTATGCGTCAGGAAAAATCAGACTACACCAGCAATATAGATAACTGTTGCAAAAAGCAGCAACCCAGGGATGACATATTAGCCACAAGGCCTGTAGTGAAAAATAAAAACTACGGAGGACCAAGTAAAATTCGCTAGCAACAGCTTGGGTCTGCTTGTAATTTTGCGTAAAGGTTACACAAGCATAGGCTACAGCTGAACTCCAGGGAGTTTAAAAAAAGACACAAATTATTGTATTTATTAGGTAAATAATGAGGATTTGCTGAGAACCAGTCAGCTGTACATCATGCAAATGTTTTATCAATATCACACTGAAAGAATTGAGAGCAGAGTAAGCAAAAAGAGATCATCCATCTACTGCTGCTCTTTTACCGTCTGTTGGTGGAGAAAAGACACCAAAACATTCCAGAACTGTAAGTGGTGTCATCTACCCAATGTACATCAATTTGACTGGACAGACAAGAATGTAAATCCTTTGGAAGGTAAGCACCCTCGTATTTGTATAAATGTATTTTATTTTCTTAGCTTTTTCACTGGAGATCAGATGTACTAGGTCAGCACAGCTAACGGTTTACAACATGCCATGGTATGCAACCTTAAGGTTTACAATATGTCACAAAAAATAAAAGTGCCCAGCTTTTCTCATAGAATCTGTATTTTACACTATAATAAATGCAACTGTGTCGCTGCAGGATTTGGCTTACCTCAGGGATACCGGAGCCGCAGGCATACGGTGCAAAGTTGCGGACTAACAAGACAGCAAGGAGGGAGAAGAGAAGGGCCCATATGATGTACATTATATAATTCAGAATGTAAGGAAACGCCCCCTGCAAACACCACAAGAAGAATATTAGATCACAAATTATTATAGTCAACAGGTAATCACAAATACACTGTGATAGATATGTTTTATTATCTCAGGGCCTATAAAATATAGTCAAAAATAGGTGGCCCTACGTCACCCAATCATAAGCTTAGGTGTTTCCAGTGAATGGTATTGGTAATACTACAGCACAGACATTGTGACCTTTAAGCATTTTGTTGAAGACCCTTTTCTTTCCACGACTGTGCTCCCATGTATGGAACTGGCTTTGTATACATATAGTTTGACCTGTCTGGTGTGTAGAAACTTGAGTGTCCTGACCTAAACCATACCAAACACCTTTGGGATGAATTGGAATGGTAAGCCAGATCCTCTCACCTAACATCAGGATCTGACCTGGGGGAATATCAGACACCCTTCAAAATCTTGTGAAAAGTCTTCCCTTTAGAATGAAGCTGTTCCTAATGAGAGCAACTCTAATGGCCATGGTGTTGGAATGGGATATACAAGATCATAGTGGTTTGCTGGTCAGGTGTCCACAAACATTTGACCATGTAGTAAATATCTAAAGGCACTTTTTGTTCTTTGATCTCAGTGAGGATTTCCCTTCACTTCTTGTCCCACAAAATTAGAAATAAGGGTAAAACTCTGCTCTCTGTTGTTGTAAACACTTTAAAGAGGACCTGGCACAAAAAGAACAGGCACACAGCATAGCACTAGTCAGCAACATTGCTTGTGGTTTCCTTTCACATGACTGACATACCATTCTAGGTTCAGCAATGTGTTGGACATCTTGGACCCTTTCCTTCCTCATGTCAGAGCCTCCAAAAAGGAAGAGCAATACGGGGAATTGTAGCAAGATCATTAATTCTTACTGCAAATCTTGTGAGACTAGCAAAGGCAGCAGTGCGTTAGATGTTAGCACTCTGGCTTTTGCAGCGCTGGGTCCCAACTATCTGCATGGAGTTTGCAGGTTCTCCCCGTATTTGTGTGGTTTTCCAGGTACTCCGGTTTCCTTCCACATTCCGAAAATATGCAGTTAGGACAATTGGCTTCCCCTCAAATTGGCCTGTGTTAATGACAAATACCTATCGGGAGGAGATTACGACACCCTTTCAAGAACAGCTAGTCACATGACTATGGATTATGTACAGCACTGAATAGTATGTCAGCACTATATACCTGTACTATAAACTGTGTATTAATAATAATCCAATGTCCCTACCATACACATGTCATTTCCACAGTCTAAGGTCAATTTTGGGAAAGCCAATAAACCTAACTGCATATTTTTGGACTGTGGGAAGAAACCAGAGTACCCAGAGGAAACCCACACAAACACGGGGAGAACCTGCAAACTCCATGCAGATAGTGTCCTGGCTGAGATTCGAATATGGGACCCAGGGCTGCTAACCTCTGAGCCACCCAGCAGTGCTTCAGATCTCACACTGCAAATATACATACAAATATAGTATGTTGCACACACAGTGCACTATTTTTCAGGAGAAATCCCAGACAAGAAGTTGAATTGGTATAGTACTAGGATTCATATCTTTTTCTAAATGTCCTTTTTCTTACAGCAAATCTTAACTTTTTTGGGGAATCTGATCAACTTTCATAGCAGTTCATTTAGTACATTTTACATTTGTCAGCTGTTAGAAACCATCTCAGACAAAATATATGTACTTGAAATCTGTGGGAGAAATGTGCGTGTAATGGTACAATGAAAAGACTAAAGTCTCACCTCTGATGCTCCAAGAATTAACTGAGACCAACTTCTCCATTCTGGACAGTTATTTCTATCTTCAAATTTCACATCCTCAGATTTCCAGCAGCACTGCTCGTGGTTAAACCAGAACCAGTTTACACAAATGCCTTCTTTTAGGTCCGTCATCCAGTGCGAGGAAATGTCAATCAGACCAGCTAAGGAACCTGAGATGGAAGTAAAACATATTGGTGAATATTAATATTATTATTACACAGGCGCCAACATATTATGCAGCGCTGTACATTAGACAGTGACACAAGAGGAAGAGAGGACCCTGCCTCGAAGAGCTTACAATCTAGGATATGGGCAGGGTCCTCTCCTCCTCCTGTGTCACTGTCTGTATCTGTCTGTCATTTGCAACCCCTATTTAAATTACAATGGATAAAACACCAAATCTGCTGCTACACCACAAAGGACACATGTATGGTAACTCCAACAATGAACTTCTTTAATGTTCTTCCTTTTGGTGTAATAAAATAAATCAGTGAAAGAGTTTTTTTTTTTTTATCAATGGTGCAAAAAAACACCTGCTTACCCTGCCAGAAGCTGATATGTTATTGTGCTTTCTCTATGCTAATTCTGATCTGTAAGAATTGTTCCTAGCTCTCTTTGAGCTACAAAACTCCCCATATGTATTCAGGAAAAGGAGGGAGTGTTCAGTAGAATGAACATATTTCACGTCCTAGGATCATAATGCTGCTTCTACAAAGATATTGTAATTCAAGCTCCTCTAGGACTAGAGCGTCAGATAAAAATAAAGAAAATAGGAAAATTGTGAAGTAGAAAGAATTGTATTTATACATCCAAGATTTATACATAATTATGTGTACAATCAATCATAATCATCAAACCTTAGTCCTGTTTACATTCACAGGAGTGGGATGGCTATGTTATACATATATACAACTGCCACCTTTCAATAGTTAACAAACAAAACATTGGACCGAATAGGTCGAGTATAACCCAACACATTTCTCAGAATAGGCTTCTTCAGGGGTACGATTGTGGCGGTTGTTTTTGGGATACTGGTGAGTGTACGTTCCAAATGGAATGTGGAAGGTTCATATGTGGATAACCAGGCTGTGTGTACCGTTGAGGTTACATGGGTTAGGTAAAGAAAGCAGAGGCTTTATAGGTAAATCAAATGTTTCTGGTAAAGACCTTGGGGTAACTGTGTGAGATGGTAAGGGGTTTTACTCTTGCTTAAAAGGGAGTAGTGTCAGGAAAGGTAATATGGTGAGGTTCCTTTGAAAGCTCTACAAAAGCTGTTCAAACATTGGATGCAAAACTGTCTCAAGGGTTGCTGGTGGTAGGAGATTGTGCACCTAGGGTTGTTTGAAAACCGCATGCCACCCTTGAAGGTTCTGTGAGTGCATGTATGTCGCCAGTGTAGCAGCCTTTTATATATAACCTATTTGAGGTTGCTCAAAACTAACAAGTCAGGTGAAAGCAAATCTCCTTCTAATCAAAGAAAATGGGAAAACTAAAGCTACGTACACACGTCCAATGGTTCTCACCTGATAATCGTCTCAGGGCCGATATCGGACGAGAAACTGGTGTGTGTACAGCGCCTGTCGTCTATCATCTGAACGACCATCCTGGAGAATCCACGGGTGATGGACAAGGAACAATTATAATGCAAGGGAAGGGGAGAGCGCGCAGCAGGGTGCCGCTCCATTGCTCTCTCCCTCCCCTCTTCATAGAGCAGAACGGTCCTGTATGTAAAACACTCGTTCATGCATCTTTCAGTCTCTTGTCATTGGAAATGGTTGTGAAAGATCCTTTCCAACGACAATAATTGCAGGTGTGTATGCGGCCTAATCTACCTCTTCGATTGTAAGCTCTTCGGGGCAGGGTCCTCTCCTACTCCTGTGTCACTGTCTGTATCTGTCTGTCATTTGTACAGTGCTGCGTAATATGTTGGCGCTATATAAATTTGGACCATACAAAACTGTTATGATTTTCTTTACCTGCAAACAAACCAATCAGCAGCATTAACATCCACCCAGAGAAAGCATCACTAACGCTGTGTAAAAGGGCCCATGTTGATTCTTTGCTTTTGCTTAGGATCTGTAAGATAAAAAGTTTTATTTCAATATTTGCCTCATCAGCAAATTCATTATAATCACAGAATACGTCATAACTGTCATACGGTCATTAAAAAATCAAAAATCAAAATCTTACTTCTCGGTGTCGATCCCGATCTCTGGACTTCTCCCGCACCCAATCAATAGTGTTAAAGTCCTCATAGGTTCCCAATCCCGGTACCTCCAGAAAATCCACCACCTTGTTTGATCCATGCAGTCCATTACCATTATAGGATGTGAAGCCTGAAGGCAGAAACACGAGTTACAGAAAAATCCAAATAAGATATTACTAAATTTGGGGTTCAACTGAATATGACCAACACACCTAGAATATGGACCAATGATGGGGTTCAGGTGTCCCCAGTGAAGGGTCCTGGTAATCCTCCATCATACAAAGACATTGCAGACAATTGTGCTCTCCCAGCCTTGTGGTCACAGTTTGGTGAAGACCCTTTTCTGTTCCCCCATGACTGTACCCCGGGGTACAAAGCCCCCTCCATAAAGACATGGGGGCACCAGTTTGGTGTGGAGGAACTTGAGTGTCCTGCACACAGCCCTGACCTCATCCTACTGAACACCTTTGCGATGAATTGGAATGGTGAGCCAGCTCTTCTTATCCAAAACCACCACCTGACCTGTACCTGAAAAATGTGGGAAAATTCCCACAGACTCAACCCAAAATCTTATGGGAAGCCATGCAAGAACAGTGGAGGATGGAATAAACACAAAGGGAGGCCAACTTCATGTTATTGGCCATCAAGGTTGGGATAGAAAACATATCCATATTCACACCCATGGGTTTGGAATGGAATGCTGAACAATCTTTGAGAGCTCACCAATGGGGAAAAATTCCTACTGCCTCTAAAATTTTGTGGAAAACTTCCCCGAAGAGTGGAGAATGTTATGGGATGGCAATGGCATATTATTGTAGAATTGGTCATTAGGGCATGGGTGAAGGAGGGCAACCCACATAGTTGGTGGCAAAGGAAAGGGTTTACTTTGGGTCCAACATCGAATCATTTTTAAATGCAGCACCGAATACTGTCACCCCCCCCACCGGGTATTCAATACAAACGCCTCTATTGCTCTACTCCTTCCATGTACCCCCCTCATAATTTAATTAACATATTTACCATATTAACTCACCTGCAATATCAGCACCTTCCCCTTGCATTTCCTATACCGTGCTATCTTCCTCCTGCACCGTCTCAGTTCTGAAACTTCCTGTCCGACTAAAGGTTACATCTCAATCTCCTCCTTTCCCATTGTATTAATCATTCATCCCCCCGCAATGCACTTAAGCACAAACATTTTCCAGGAGCTTTAAAGCTGAACTCCGGGCAAACAGCTGTTTATATGAGAGCTGTTTGACCTGCCAAAGGATTTGCATTTCTGTTTATTCAGTTCAGATGTGTACACATCTCTGCCATACATGGAAGAGGACCTGATTGTTCTCCTTTGCTGTTACACCTACAGATCTTGTACCTTAACTGGTCTGTGATTGGACAGTGAAGAAAAAGCAGCTGACAGATGAGCTCATTTCTCTGTCACTCTGCTCTCTCCATCCGTTAGCACTTTGAGCATTGATACACCTTGTGGGCTTCCTGTGTTAAGATTCCTTCTATCAGTCTTAGCTTTGCTCTGCAGGGACTGGAAGAGGTAGATAATGAAATATATATACACACACAACTGCATTCCTTTCAGCTTTAATTTTCACACCCTTTCCATACCTCACTTTGCATTTCTAAATTGTGACAAAGGTCGTCTTCGGTCATGTGATCATCAGGCCTGGAGAAAATATAACTGCAAGCTGATAGAACCAGACTGTGCAAGTTGCTGTTATATTGTATGGTGTGCAGAAATGTGTCTTCCTAACACAGCGCATGCACTTCCTTTGCTCCAATCTATGTGCTACCAAACCTATCCTACTTTATTCCTACATAGTCAGGTTAAAAAAAAACAAAAAGACATAAATCCATCAAGTACAACCACTAAGGAAATAAACATATCCCAGATATAAAACCCTATAAGACATAGTCGGCCCAGAGGAAGGCAAAATAAACCCCGGGTAGAATTTGCTTCAACAGGGGAAAAAATTCCTTCCTGATTCCATGAGGCAATCGGATATTCCCTGGATCAGCAGTCTCTGTTATTTTTACTTTAAATCCTTAATCCCCAGTTATATTCTGTGCTTCTAGAAATCATCCAGCTTTTTCTTAAAGCAATCTATAGTAGTCGCTGAAACTCCTTCCTGAGGGAGCCGATTCCACATTATCACACACCTTACAGTGAAGAATCCCTTCCTTATCCGGAGCTTAAACTTCTTTTCCTCCAGACACAAAGAGCGCCCCCTTGTGCTTTGTAATGATCTTACAGTGAATAATTGGGAAGAGAGTTCTCTATATGGACCGTTTATATATTTATACAGGGTGATCATATCCCCCCCTATACGTCTCTTCTCAAGGGAGAATAGATTCAGTTCAGCTAATCTCTCCTCATAGCGGAGCTCCTCCATTCCTTTTATTAGTTTAGTTGTCCTTCTCTGCACTCTCTCCAATCCCACAATGTCCTTTTTGTGAACTGGTGCCCAAACCTGGACTGCATATTCCAGATGTGGTGTGACCAATGCTTTGTACAGGATTATGTCTCCATCTCTGCAGTCTTTTCCTCTCATATTCCTAAGAATCAGCCGACAATGTGAATGCTGATAAATCGGTGAAGACTTTGGATGTGCCGGAGATATAAATTATATGGCACTGCTGGAGCAAGATGACCGAATGTCAATATGTAACTTATTAACGAGATTTGTTCTCAGGTGAACACAAAATCATCCAAGGAGCTGAAGGGTATTTGTGGATTAAGGATTCAGTAACTGCTTTTTGTGTTTTGTGAGAAGTGGGGGGTGAAAATGCAGCAGTGGGGGCGGGTAGGAGAGAATACAATAGTGGGGTAGGTACAGAAGAATGCAGAATTGTTTGTAGCTGGGTGATAATACAAAAGGGCAGAGGGGTAGCTGGGTGAGAATGCAAGAGTGGGGGTTGGCTATGAATGAATAGAAAAGTGGGTGGTAGGTGGGTCAGAATACAGGGGTTGGGGGTAGGGGTGTTAGCTGGGTAAGAACACCAGAGTGGGGGTAGCCAGGAATTCACCCAATTATCTTTCCCAGTAAATATAGAGAAGCTGGGTGATTAGAAATTAAGCCAGCGCTCCCTCTAGTGGCTTATTTACAAATCACCTGGAAACCACTCAGGTTGCCTGATTGCATAGGGGGCCCATTATTAGACAGGGGGGGGCCCCAGCACTCTAGGTTTAGGTGGTTCCCACACGTCCTTGGATGCATCCAACCCAACACAGGAAATGAAAAAACAAAACAACTTGGACTGGACCAGAAGACTACAGGAGGGGGGTCCTTTAGTAGGGGCCCCGGCTCCCTTACCCTGAGCCATTTCCCGGTCGATTGGGGGGACGTCATCGGATAGGTTAAAGTCCAGTGACCCTTCTGTGATCTCCACCAAATCTTCATCGCTGGTGCTGCTCTGGAAGCTGTTGAGGCTGCCCCGGCTGAACCCTTTGTTGTCCATCCCGAACCTTATAAAGCGGTGACAACCTGCAAAACAGAGCACACATCAATGTAAAAACAGAGACATAAAAATACAAAGCGAGAGGCGGAGGATGAACAAAGTCCGCTGGAAGCAATATATGTCTATGGACATCATATAACCACAGGCACAGTACATAGGTTCATAAAGGAGAACTGCCAGATCACCTGAGGCTATGCTGCCCCCTACTGTCTGAAGGCACAGAACAGGAGTGCCTAGGCACAGGAAGTCACCTGATACAAAGCTATGAGAGCACAGAACAGGAGGTCGGGTTACTTTCACCTACGCAACATCTCCAAAATCCGCCCCTACCTGTCCCCTGAGACCACCAAACTCCTTGTACACTGATATACAGCTATGAGGGTACAGAACAGGAGTGCCTAGGCACAGGAAGTCATCTGATATACAGCTATCTGGTAGGTCTAACAGAAAGCCCAATAGCTATGAGAAGGAGCTCACCTGACATGGTGACAACACTGCTGCAAGCTGTAGGGCATTGGCTCTATGATGTTAGCCTCCAACAGGAAGCACTGTTACTGGCAGGATCTCCAGGTAAACCGCTTTGCAAAAAAGTCACAAAAAAAAAAAAGCGTACACAGGGAAGCCCGAGGCCAAAGAAGAAACAGATGTGGGCTTGACATACATTCACACTGCGGGGATTTCAGAAGTCCGGAGGAAGGAAAATCATTTCCTGTTTCATTGCGGACGGTTCACCAGAAATATAAAGAAAACTCATCACACCCAAAGACCAATCAGAATCCTCAGGGTGGTCATGAGACCCATCATCTACATCATGTGACTCTGAATCTCACAGATCGTATCACTCAGCTTCACCCAATCAACACACTCATGTTCTCTCAAAAGTAAATCTGCAGCTTTTATCTAATGATCTCTGGTGATCCTGCCATAAGGCTTCATGATAAAGCACTTCCTGTTATAGGGTGACAACGCTCTGTCTGGGTCACTAAACTTTGCTTCCTTGAAGCATGTGTTGAAAGGCAGGCATGTGTTCCTAGTGGGCCAGCTATTGGGAGGAGTTATGCAAATTAAAAAAGAATGGGTGTTATTCAGGAAGGAGTGGGCGGTCCTATTACAGTTGTATTTGCATACAGACCTGGCTTGGTCACACTTTCTGGACTTTCTTTGATTGAAACAACTGAAATCCAATGAATGAAAGAGGCGGGGCCAGTCCTCCTGGAGAAGGAGGGGCTAAATCATGGTACAGTCCTCTCGCAAGGAAAGGGGACGGGCTTTAAGTGACTGCAGATTCTAATGCACATTGCTATACATTGTCAGCCTGAAACAGGACATGCTCTTCCTGGCAGGATCTCCATGTAAATAATATCAGGCACTTTGATAAAATGTATATAGTTTTGCACTCACCTGGTTTTGTAGCTTTATTCCCTGAATGTTGTCATGACTTGTATTCCCAGTCAGGACCTAAGAGTAAGAAAATCAGGAAAATTAGAACCAAAAGTTACATAGATTTGAATAGAGGGGGAGGAATTGGAACCCCCATCAGGCTTATATTGGCCCCATTTGGGGAGATTTATCTATTATTTCCATTGTTCTGGTGACAAGGAAAACCATTTCCTCGTCACTTCCTGTTGGGTCAGAAACACTGTGCCCCCCCCCCCAGATTTGCATTGCCATGGCTGTCCCCATTGCAGAAATCCCCTCCACACACTTCCTGTGTTGTCACCAGAACAGGAAGTGATAGGGAAAGGAGTTTAGAAGCTTTCAGGGGCCTGTAATTGGCTCCAACTGCTCCCAAACCTGGGTTATGGTGAACATAGAGCACAGCAAGAGCCCAGAGCCGGTCACACAGGGGCCCATTACACCACCCCCAGTGTGGAGGAGACAGACCTGGGGGTGACATGGAGAGATTCCGCCATACTTACCTGCAGGAAATCAGCACCCCCACCCCCACTGATATGACACAGCTATACATCGCTATATACAGCCACTGCTTACCTCACTCTGTAAGTGCAAAACATGTGACCAGCCCCGACCAATCAGCAACAGTCAAGTCTGTCAGGGTATGTAGCCCCGCCCACATATGGCGTAATCTCATCCGGCTTCATTGTCAACAGTGCTCCGCTCGCTAGAGGCCGAAGCTTCTTTGTATTTTGTCTTCTGCGTTCTCTCCAATACAGCTGGATTGGCTTCGACAAAATGGCCGCCAGCCGGCTGTATTGGTGGGAGGTTCTGGGTGTTGCTAGGTTACTTCTGTGAACTCTTTATTATTCTCATGGCGTTTATTTGTTGTAACTCGGCTTTTTTTTATATATTTAATTTAGTGAGCATTGGCTGTGCCCCAAACTGACGAATTCAATTATTATTTGAATAAAATGTAATGTTCCTTTTATGAAAGTAAATAAGTAATTGCCAAGCCAATTAGTCCACCAAAAAATAAAATGGCTGCCCTGGCAGTCAATAGGCCAGACTGGTTGAGTCGATAGGAAAGCATCGGGCCAAGCTGTTTAATAAGAGGTCACTCGGGCCAAAAAATCCATTATAGAAATTAATGGGAAACTTCTGCGCCAAGGTGTCCACCATAAAAGACAATGAACGACTGGCAGTCAATGGGCCAAGCTGGGTAAAGTCAAAGTCAATGGAAGAAGCGTTGTCATAGAAATAAATGGTGGAGGGGGCACTGGGCCAAGCTATCCACCATAGAAGTCAATGGAAGACTGGCAGCCAATGGGCTGGTTGACAATGAAAGGCCATGGGGCCAATCTGTCCATCATAGAGAAGTATCAAGGGCCACCAGGCCTAGCTGTCTTTCATAAAAGTTAAAGGAAGGTCTCAAGGTCAAGGGGTCCACCAAAGAAGTGAATAGGAGATCACCAAAAGAAACTGTCCACCGTTGATATGAGTAGGCATTCCACAGGGCAAAGCTATCATATAAATGAGGGGCCACTGGCCTAGCTGTCTTATGTAGAAATTAGTGGAAGGCCTCTGGGCCAAAGGGTCCACTAAAGAAGTTAATGAAGGACCACTAGAATGTGCTGTCAACCATAGAAATGAATGGGGGGGGGGGGGGTGTCAGTCACAGAAATGAATAGGAGGCCACTGGGCCATAAAAATTAGTGGACATTCCTCAGGACCAAGCTGTCTCTGGGTCATAAATAGTAAACCTCTGGGTCAAGGTGTCCACCATAGAAATTAATGGGGTAGGGGCGGTGTGGAGGCCAAACTGTCCTCAATAGAAATGAATAAATATTCCACAAGGCCTAGCTGTCTCTCGTAAACATAAATGGTAGACCACTGGGTCAAGGTGCCCTCCATAGATTGGGGGGAAATTGTGAGGGGGTTAGGAGGGCCAAGCTGTCAGTCAAATTCATAAAGGAAATGGAAGGCCACCGCACCAAACCGTCCACCATAGAAATACATGAACATTGCATAGGGTCAAGCTGTTTGTCATAGAAATACATGGTAGACTACCTGGTCAAGGTGGGAAGTATCTGGGCCAAGGTGTCTACCCTTAAAATAAATTGTGGACCGCCGTGCGGAACGCTTTGTCATAGAAATTAATGGAAAGCCTTTGGGCTAAGGCATTCACCACTGAAGTGAATGGTAGACCATTGGGCCATGCTGTCCACCATTAAAATGAATTTGGAAGGGGGAGTCAAAGGCCAAGTTGCCTGTCATAGAAGCAAATGGTGGGCCACTAGACCAAGCTCTCTGTCATAAAAATTAATTGGAAGATACTGGGTCAATGTGTTCATCATAGAGGTTATTGGTAGGTCACTATAGAAATGGGAGCCCAAGGTGTACACAGTCGAAATAAATGGAAAGCTAAGATTTCATCGATACCAGCAAGTAGGCAGCCTCCATGCCAAGCTATCCAATAAGCTTTCATGTATTAGTAGGGAGTGACTTCCCACTTTTGTACCTGTAAAAAGCCCAAGGTTGTATTCCTTCCAACAAATCAGTCAGCATGGTCACCTTCAAAATATCTGCATTTAGCCTTACTTTGGCTGAATGGACCTCCAGCCAAATTTGTGCAACACTACAGATGATATAACCTGGTCCTGATGGAGGTCAACTTGAAGCCCTTCAGTTCTGCGCTGTGGAACCAACCAACAAATTGTCTTCCATTTTTAGCACTATATATATCAGTGTTTCTCAAGCTTTTTAACATAGAGGAATCCTTCAAATAACTTTCAGGTCTTCAGGGAACCTCTTTTATAATTACTACTGTATATCCACAGATCACAGTATATTAGCATGTAGTCAGTGGGAAGAATTCCTCTTACATTGCTGGCCAGTGGGAAGAATGTCACCCTTACCGATAGCAAAATAGATCATCGGGGCCACTTACACTGACCTGTGAGTCACAAATTTCTTATTGCTCAAGAAATTCCTACAAACTTCTTCAGGAAACATGGTTGAGAAACACTGACCTTGTCACCTGCCTGCACAACATTCATATAAAATTATACATGAAATCACAGTTGGGTAAAATAATAATTTAATTTGTATTTGTAGGAAGAAGATTTCATCTGGACAAAAGACAAAAAAATAAACAATCCCTAGTCATTTTTAGGAAAATGTCAGATTTCAGCAAAACATTATTTCTTACCAGGTACTATATGAAAAAAAGAACATATTGTTTTTGTATTTTTTGTTATTTATACATGCTTTTATTTTTCTTGGTCCGATATTGTCAATATTTGAATATAAATATGACCTTCTACCCTCAAAATGTTTGAATTTTCTGTTGGTGTCAGTGGAGGTCTGGGTTTTCTAGTAGCTTCCATGTGTCAGTTGGATGGTAGGCTGGTCTGACCCTCACAAATATTCCCACCAATGTTGTATTAACTTTTACCTAATAAACTCTATATTAAACTGTTGCTTGTAAGATTGGTATTTTCAGACCTAAAAACTCCATTAATCTTATCAAGGTGTCAGTTTTAAGAATTGTCATATATAGTAGCCTTGAAAAAAACCTTGCAGGACTATTTCATTTACATTCCATTTCTTCTCACTTATTAAAAACTTGGGAACAATTATCCTTTCATTAGGCTCAGAAAAATGGCCACCCCATCATTCTCCTGCTTACGTGGTAAAGTATTTCCAGTACTTCCAGGGGATCCCTCTGATTTTATAAGTCCAGTCAACCTTTATTTATTAGTCCCAGGCCCAGTTGTTACAATTCAAAAGTTCTGCACTTGGCTCTTTTTCCTTGCACGGTCTGTCCCTACTCAAGCAAAAAGCCAACCCTCAGCCACCACTGCTAGAATAGCCCCAGGGTTATAATTTCCTGTACACTGTTTAGGATTTAGGGACACCTAGTGCTTTAAGATATCAAGTACCCAACACCTTTCTTCTACCTATAGTACTTATTTAGGCAACTAAACTAATAAAAGGAATGGGGGAGCTCCGCTATGAGGAGAGATTAGCTGAACTGAATCTATTCTCCCTTGAGAAGAGACGTATAAGGGGGGATATGATCAACTACTATAGATTGCTTTAAGAAAAAGCTGGATGATCTCTAGAAGCACAGAATATAACTGGGGATTAAGGATTTAAAGTAAAAATAACAGAGACTGCTGATCCAGGGAACATCCGATTGTCTCATGGAATCAGGAAGGAATTTTTTTTCCCCAGTTTTTTGCCTTCCTCTGGATCACATTTGTCTGTATGGTTTTGATATCTGGGATATGTTTACCTAGTGGTTGAACTTGATGGATTTTTTGTCTTTTTTCAACCTGATTTACTATGTAACTATGTATGTCATGATTACCCACAACTGCATTGGATAACAGAATCCAGCTGATTGAAACGGGTTATGTTGTAGCTAGTTCCAAATGCTGCAAAGAGCCAATAGCTCAGTGAATGGGCTACATACCTCGTGGAATTTCTCCTAGCATCAAAAACACGAAGCTTGGCTTCCAATCCATGTGTTGTGGTAACGCGCAGAAATGCACACTGATACTGCATTGTGAATGGCACCCAACACACACATAGAGATTTGCCTTAGAGATGACTCATTTTTTTTTGGCACATAAAGAATAAATCAGCTACACTTTATTCCGCGATGGAACACATGTTAAAGCACAAACATTAATGCAAAGCACCACAATGTTGAGGCGTGAAAGGGTGCCCAGCAGAAGTTCTGTAGGTTCTACAAAATCACCAATGGGAAAACAGGATTTTAGGAAACAGAAACTTGGCTTCTGGAAGCAAAATGAATGCTTGGCATTGCTAGACATTGCACTGCAGGTACAATGACGACCCCTAAGGGGAAGTTTTTGATTCCCTGGTCTCATAATAAGTTGGATGAATGTCATCCAACCCAGAAGAGGGCTGGCACTGAACTTTATTCGTGGTCCCAAATATCTCCCTATGCATGAATGTAAGCCATAGGAATAGATGGGAATCAGAATGTCATGGAGATAGACTACTGACCCAGTCCTGGCAAAGCACCTGGAAAGTCCAAAACTGCATTGCCAGTTTGTCTTCCATCAGATGTACTTTAGCGCAGTTAAATGATTCCTGTTTTATGTCCTTTGCTGGCTCCTGTCTGCAACATGCTTGGACATTTTGTGTCTGTATGTTATTGGATGCTTCAAATTGCATCTGACACAACATACATTTTAAACACAACTGTTGTTTGATTAGAGGTTTAGTTAAAATGTTGTTTAGTCTGACAAAGCTCTGACCTTACCCATCCAACCCATGATAACGCATGTGAAGAACTAATGCCTATGGACTGCCTATGGTTCATAACATGACTGTGAAAAATATAGATTTTTGCAAATATTTAACCATTTTGATGAAATGCATTGAACTAGGAATGGCAAATCAAGGTAGTTTTTGGAGGTTTAAAGGTACAATAGACAATAAATTGCTCCTTAAGGTTACAGAAAATCCTGCTAGCCATGCTGGACCTGTTCTTGTTTCAAAAATGGTGCTTTATAACCTCATAATTGTGTTTCTGTCACAGAAAGAAAATACAAATAACGGTACATAAAAAATGATCAAATACACAAAATAGAAAAAAACAAAGAACAGAAAAGACAAAAAAATTAAATCACCCATAAAACAGAAAATGCAATTGTTTTTCTAAGCAAGTGAGTAGAAAATTTGCCTATAATGCAATGTAACATTGGGAGAAATCAATATCAACCAAATTATTCCACTCAGACATTTCAATATGTAAGGCAAAGTTATGGCCTCTGTGTGGTCAAACTTTGACCTGGGCTCCATGTTGAGATATTTAGTGGCTTTTGAGACCAACATGCTCTGGGAACCGCTCTCCACAATCACTACAAATATAAAGAACATCTTCTAAGTGAATCTTCTGATGAATATTCAGGTAGGTCTTATGGGTGTATCGTTTACTACATTTGTGACACTCAAATGGCCTCTCTCCTGTGTGTATCCGTTTGTGGAGCACTAGTTGAAGGTTACGAGTGAACCCCCTCCCGCATTCCACACACACAAAAGGCTTTTCCACCAAATGAGTCTTCTGGTGGCTGGCAAACGTAAGCCCGTTACTCAAACTTTTCCCACGCTGGTTACAGATATAAACGGTGCTCTCTGTGTGGAGTTTATGGTGGGCCACCAAGTTGGAGTTACTACTAAAGCTTTTGCCGCACTGCTTGCAGCTATAGGGCCTCTCTCCGGTATGAGTCTTCTGATAAATGACAAAATGGGACTGGTCGCTAATGCATTTGCCGCATTCCTGGCAGGAATAAGGCTTGTGTCCGGTGTGAATCCTTTGGTGTAACACCACATGCGAGCTTTGGATAAAGTTTTTCCCGCAGTCTATGCACACGTAGGGCCTTTCTCCGCTACGGATCCTTTGGTGAGTAGCCAATGTTGAACTCTGAGTAACAAACTTGTCGCAGTCTGCACATGCATATGGTGTCTCACTAGTGTGGGTCCTTTCATGTGTCACTAGTGTGGAACTGTGCGTGAAACATTTACCACATTCAAGATAAAAGTATTGCCTTTGCCCAGACCAAGCTCTATACTTCATCTTCCTATCACCTCTGTTGACGCCATAGGTAAACCTTAAAGGTAAAACGTTGCCTGTGATAAAGGTTCCAGTTTCCACATCAGTGTTAATAGAATGAGCTGATAACAACTTCTCCCCTTTTTCTTGCAATGGGGAAATGGGACCAATCTTCTCAGGGTTGTGGCCCTTTAATGCACCCAGTACTGATGTTCCCCAATCACTGGCTCCGTGTTTATCAGCTTGGTATACACGTCAGATGATTCCCATCTAATCATCTCAGGACTGATATCAGATGGGAATGTGGTGTGTGTACAGCGCTCATCATTAATTGATCCGTCCTGATCCACAAACGAGGAATGATCGTAATACAAGTGAAGGGGAGAGAGTTCAGCTGGGTGCCGCTCCATCGTTCCCCCTTCTCTCCAATAGTGCTGTATGTACATCACTCGTTTATGCATTGTTCAGTCTTTTGTCATTGGAAAGGATCGTAAAAAGTCTATTGTGTGTACGCAGCCTCCGGTTTTGTCCCTGGTGACCAGGGAGAATTTACCAGAATAGAGGCAGAATCCTCCAACAGGAATAAGAGGGCATCTTCCTGCCTGAACCAAGACTTTCACAATATGATCGCTTCCTGTTATGACAACGGCCTGTTCCTATTTCCCAGTTGCAGGCCTATGTTGTCAACCTGTCAGCATTTCAATACACATTACACAGGCATGGTGCCACCTACTCCGAGAAATATAACGTAGCCATCTCTGGGGTGCATGTAGGCAAAACATTTTAATCAAAAGAAAAGATAATTGCTTATAATGCCCAATGCTTTAGCATCCTAAATAGCATTCTGTGGGTTTACATTGACTAAATTCTACAAGGTGGCCCAGTGGTTAGCACTCTGGCCTTTGCAGTGCTGGGTCCCAGGTTCAAATCTGGGTCAGGACTCTATCTGCATGGAGTTTGTAGGGTCTCCCTGTGTTTGTGTGGGTTTCCAAAAACATGCAGTTAGGCTTAGACTACATGGACTTTTTCCCCGCCATTTAACCTGAGGATTTATAAGCCCATGTTTGAAATCTCTATGCATTCCAATGGGCTAATCTGCACCAGGATGTTCCCTTAAGGCACGTTTATAAGCGACAACTATAACGTTACTTGCAACGTTTAAAACATTTAAACGCGGAGTTAATGCTGAAAAACCCCTATAAATGCAGGTAAATGCTTCCAGTGATTTCAATGGGGTGTTTTCCCATGTTTAGAAGCTCTGAAATGTAAACACGTTAAAAAGGAGGAATAGACGTTTTCCAGCATTTTAATGGCAAACTTTAGGCAAATAAAAGTGCACAGAAACGCAAATAAATGTACATGTGTTTTGAAAAACGTCCGTGTAGACCCAGCCATATTGGCTTCCCCCCATATTGACCTTAGACTGTAATAATGATATGTGACTATGGTAGGGACATTGGATTGTGAGCTCCTATGAGGGACAGCTAGTCACATGACTATGGACTTTGTACAGTGCTGCGTAATATGTCAGAGATATATAAATATGTATATGGAAACTGAGCACCAGAATTATGTGGAATGTTTTATGGAAAAACTCACAATGAAATACAGATGTATAACATTCCAGTACACAGAACATGCATCCATGTAGGGCTTATATAGAAGAATGCATGCATGTGTGTATATATAGCTAATAAAACAATGGTGGGGGCTGTATATATGACACAAACTATTCCTTATACATGTTCCTGGCTCGCTTCCTACCTGCGCAGATAGGCCTTTTGTGTGCACCTGGCCCTGGGAGGATGCAGACAGCCACTGACAGGCTGGAACCCAGAGGGATGAAACCCAAATGGATGGAACCCAGAGACATGGAACCCAGAGGGATGGAACCCAGAAGGATGGAACCCAGAAGGATGGAACCCAAATGGATGGAACCCAGAGGGATGGAACCCAGAAGGATGGAACCTAGAGGGATGGAACCCAGAAGGATGGAACCCAGATGGATGGAACCCAGAAGGATGAAACCCAGATGGAAGGAACCCAGAAGGATGGAACCCAGATGGATGGAACCCAGAAGGATGGAACCCAGATGGATGGAACCCAGAAGGATGGAACCCAGAAGGATGGAACGGATGGAACCCAGATGGATGGAACCCAGAAGGATGGAACCCAGAAGGATGGAACCCAGATGGATGGAACCCAGAAGGATGGAACCCAGAAGGATGAAACCCAGACGGAAGGAACCCAGAGGGATGGAACCCAGAGGGATGGAACCCAGAAGGATGGAACCCAGAAGGATGAAACCCAGAAGGATGGAACCCAGAAGGATGAAACCCAGACGGAAGGAACCCAGAGGGATGGAACCCAGAAGGATGGAACCCAGAAGGATGGAACCCAGATGGATGGAACCCAGAAGGATGGAACCCAGACGGAAGGAACCCAGAGGGATGGAACCCAGAGGGATGGAACCCAGAAGGATGGAACCCAGAGGGATGGAACCCAGAGGGATGGAACCCAAAGGGATGTGGGTATATGTAGTTAGAATTCAATCCAGATCATTTTATTCAACGATTAGAAAACTACAGCTTCCAGAATGCAGCTCTCAGGAGGAGTTACAGAGCTGCAAAGCGTAGGCCAGGTTATCCCACACAAGTATATTTCCTTTGATATCATTCTGTGTATCCCTTCCATGTTCTGGCTGCTGTCCCTCATTTCCTCCTCAGTCCGACATTTTGTTGTGCGACAACAAGCAGGTTGGCCCACATTGAACTGACTGTCAAGCAAACGTCATGACCACCAAATCCACACAATAAACATTATTAGTATAGCAAGGATAATCGCAGTTTATACAGTGATTGCAAATCCACCAACCCAAACACTAATACAATATAAGCTTTACCATGGTAATGTCATGGCTTCCATTTCACCTGAGAATCAAATTCAAGCTCCTCCCCCACCTACCTACCTGATACACAAATCCCTCCACAGCTCCTCCCCCACCTACCTACCTGATACACAAATCCCTCCAGCTCTCTCGGCTCCTCCAATGACCTTATAATGACTTCCTCACTCATAACCTCATCACACGCACGGATACAAGACTTCTCTAGAGCTGCCCCCACTCTCTGGAATGGTCTCCTCATCCTATTCGGCTTGCTCCTACTTTCTCCTCATTTAAAAACCCAACGCTTCCCCCTCACCTACCCGTCTTCTTCTGTCTCCTAAACCCTCACTACTCCCCACCATTCCATATCCCCCTCCTATTGCGTGATACTTCCCCCACCTCCTAGATTGTAAGCTCTTCGGGGCAGGGTCCTCTCCTCCTCCTTATTTAATGTACATCACTGAGTAATATGTTGGCACTATATAAATCCTGTTTATTATTATTATATTATTAATAATAATAATAATAATAATAATAATAATGACATATGTACTTGTATCTTGATGTGATGATGCACCATGATTTGTGGTAATGTACGCCTTAACCAATGCTTTTATATTCAATTCTATTGATTTTGATGGAAAAAAGGATGAAGCAAACTAAGGTAAAGATGTAATTTCCTAAACTTTGACCATGCTTAACCTGTTTGTAGATCCTAACTCTTATGTGCTCCCTTCGGTCTGGTAATTGTTCCATTGATAGTGTTGTTATACAAGCACGTGAACTAGGTACACCCCAACATTTATAAACACCTTAAATTCATGAAATTAGAATCAAGTGTTCCAAATTAAGCTTTAATGATTAGAACCTCCCTAGGGAGTGGTGGGTGGAACGTATGAAAAGCTCCGGGTCAGGGGATCTGCTAATAATGTGGTGTCATCATTCCAAGATCAAAGGAGTTCTTCAAGGCCGTCAGAGAGAAAGTTGTGGATGCCCGCCAATCTAGAATTTATAAAGATAATAAAATCCATAATCCACTGCAAGGAAAATTATCTGAAAGTGACCTGAATTGCAAATGACTTCTAATTTGTCTCAGACTGGCCAGCCCAACAATTTCAAGAGTTGCTAAATAACTCATGAGACAGTCAGTGCATGCATCTGCAATTAAAAAGAGATTGCCCTGAATAACCCTGCGTGGGAGGTTTGCCAGGAAAAAGCCCCTGCTGTCCAAAAAAAGCATCAGAGCAAGATAACATTATTGCATTGAACATAATGGCAACATTTTGAGCAATGAACTGATGAATCTGAGTCAAAGGGCCTGATTTAATAAAGGCTGGAGAGAATACACTTTCATCAGTGAATCTAGGTGATCCAGCAAACCTGGAATGGATCTGGTCCAGAATTAAAAACATTTGCTAACAAATAGCAAAAAATCTATGATGAAATCCATTCCAGGTTTGCTGGATCACCCAGCTTCACCGAGGAATTGTATTCTCTCCAGCCTTGGAGAGCTTTAATAAATAATGCCCAAAGAGTTATTTGGTCACAGTAATAAGACATGTTTGGTGCAAACTGAAGACAGAATCTCGAAGAAGAACCCAATATCATTTGTGAAGCAATGTGTATGGTTTGGGGTGGCTTTGGCTCTTCAGAAATTGCACAGCTTGCAGCCATTGGGTTAACTATGAATTTTCCATCATATCAAAGTGTGCTTAATGTGAATCTGGTGAAACGTTTAGGCAGAAATGGATCTTTCAGCACAATAAAGCACAATGGTAAGGCCACCATAGCTCAGAATGGGAATAGATGGCCTAGCCAAATCACCCAGATGAAATGTTCCCGGGAGATTTAAAATGGAAGTTTATCAAAGCAAACCCACAAATATTTTGCCACTGATAATATTTGAAGTGCTGAATTTTAATCAGTGTCAGACATTGGGGGGAATTTATGTAAATTCCCTACAAGAAGTCTCGTCATGCTAAAGAGGCCATTTTCTTACTTACTATTTAAAAAACACAGAACCTTCCTGTCCCCACCAGGGCCATTATTTGGCGAGGGGCCACATCCTCACAAGTGACCCCAGTGTTGTGTGGGCACCAACCCCAGTTGGGTAAGCTTCTCTTGTTGTACACCCACCTGACCCCCTGTATAGGAAGGAAGACAGATCATCCAACACTTCAGCCCACACATGCCAAGACTGGTCTTCTTGCCATCATTGTCATTGTCATGCTGTAGGACTCTTCAAGCCAATGCGGGGACATTACTGATGGACAACCAATTTTCAAGAAACAGTCTGGGCCCCCTAAAATGTCCATTTCCTTCTGCAAAGTTTAGGAAAGAAAACACAGGATCTGATGGACACATCAGATCCTGAGTTTTCTTTCCTAAACTTTGCATGACAGCTTCAGGATATTTAGAACACATGTAGGATTAGCTGGAGGGAGTTGGTTCAGTAAACTGTATTTGGGACACTTACCCAGAGCTAAGCTTTAAGACTTGTTTACCTGATTGAAGAAGAATAGATGTAAGAGGCTCCCATAATAAACACAAGGTAAAATGAACAGATCTACAAAAAGACATTTTTAATATTAAAATTTGAGCTTTGTATCGGCTGGGTAAACATAGAGCATTCTTCTACAGATGACTTTAGTAATGCAGTACAAATATATTTCTTGCATTGAAGAGAACGGTTCTTGGTGAGGAGCTTTTCAACATTACAAGTCTGGAAAAAAGTAATCAGTCTGATGTGTTTCTGGAAGCATCTTGGTCTATATTGAAGAGGAAGTAGCACGTCTCGAGTCTGTCCGGACCCATCTTGTGTTCAAACTGAGGCTGAAGATCTTCTGGTGTCAAGCCTTTTAAGAATTGGCAGGAGAGTTCACTGTACAAGCTTGGACCAACATCATCTATGGACAACACAAATAACCAGTTCATGCAGCAGCAACAAAATAACATGGGTTTTTATACTGCGTAATAGGAATCTATTAGCTGCTGATCTATCGAGACCCTCCAACTTGTCTACTAAGGGTATACTCACCCATCCAAGCTTTGCCAACTTCCAGCAATATCAGAGCCCTTCCTCTAATGTGTATGAGGGAGCATGGGACGGTTCTCCAACCTAGGGTAACAATGATGTCACAAAGGGACATCATCCACCAGACTAAAGTCAAGAGGTTTAAACCGGGCAAACTAGAGAGACGTGGACATATAAGATGAAGAAGCTCCAGGAGAGAAAGCCAACTGTGAAAAAGCTGTCTCAGATAGGACAACATGCTTAGGAAAAGTTAACCTCCCTCTGCCATCTGAAATTTCTGCACCCCATTCCTGCACCCCCCTCCCCTCCTCACCCATGTTTAGATTTCCAGAATTGCAAAAGTCAAAGTCCTTTGATCGGGCCTAATACAGAAGTACCCCTTGTCCCCCGATGGTGGCAGCTCTGAATCTTATAAGTAATATACAATATTTATATAGCGCCAACATATATATATATAAAGTCCATAGTCATGTGACCAGCTGTCCTTCAAAGGAGCTCACAATCTAATGTCCCTCCCATAGTTATATGTCATTACCACAGTCCAAGCAAAAAAATCGAACTACATGTTTTTGGAATCTGGGAGGAAACTGAAATACCAGAAGGAATCTGACATGCAGAGAACCTACAAACTCCATGCAGATAGTGTCCTGGCTGGGATTCCAACCTGGGATCCAGCGCTGTAAAGACCAGAGAGCCGACCACTGGGCCACCATGCTTATATAACATTGGTTGTACTTGTTGTTTCAAGGAACAAAGGCAGTGTCCAGAAATGTGTATTTTATATTAGTATGGTTAGATTTGTTCGCACTCTATTACTTTGGAGACATCTTTTAAATATATACTGTCTTGGTAATCTGTCACTAGACGTTTCTTCCATACCTATACACTGCCGGCAGAGCGTCTTCAGTGTCTCCGACAAAGTATGGATGCCCTCATCTTCTTGATCGTCTTGGAAGCTTTCATTATCAGCAGATACATCCATTGCTGACCGAGCGTGATTGACCATCATTTCCAGAGTGTTTCCTTCAACCTCTTCAAAATCATCGGGATATTCCGACCCTTCATCATCAGCAGAACCTTAAAATATAAAATAAATATAAAGTGTAAGGCATTTTTTTTACTTGTGAAAGGGATAGACTTTATATCAAATACAGATTGACTGCTGTCACCTAGAATTAAAGTAATAAAAAATCCAAAATGAGTTGTCCCCAAAACATCGTCCATTGAACTGACGTCCGTCCGTGAAGGGAACTCAGAGGTTCCTCTCAGTTTTGGATAGAATTTTTGTACCGTACACAGCAAAAAAATGTGATTTTACCTCTTCAATACAAAACACAGTTTTTGGTATTCATACATTTGAAAAACCTTGGATGTACCTGGGACCTTGTACAGCTCAGCCATGTATAAAGCTTCTGGTACCCATTGTCAATTTGGGACAGCTGAGATCCTATTTTTTTTTTACTACAGCCTTTATGTCTCATTAATCTTTATTTATCTAACAATATGTTATGTGTTAAATTGGCTGCTGGAATGGCTGATAATATTGTCCTCAGACAGCTTATTGAACCTCAAAGTAAAAGTTTTAGGAGTAAAATTCATGCAATACATGAAATGCATTTAAACTAACTTTAAGCCAACTTTTATACCCTCTTGGTGGGAAGATGGGAAGTGTTGGTGTCCACATGGGCCTGGGTGATGTGACCACTTTCCCTCAGTATCCAGGAGACAGCAATGGTATGACCTCCATGAATGGGGGGCAATTATGGGACACAGCAAGCTAAGCTGAGTAAATAAAGAAAAAATCTTTAGGTATTTAGGTTCTTTGGGAACATCTTTGCTTGGAGGTAGGCTGTAAATGTCCTCTTCTACAGGGTGCCCTCATTTTATTTCTCATAAGTAGTGTATGCAAAATCAGGAATGCAAAAAGGACTAATTACATTTAAAATACTCACACAATTATTGCTTACCAAGTTCCTCAGGAATATCCTCATTCTGACGTCTCAGACAAGTTTCCTCATCCAGCTTTTCCTCTACAGAAGATAGACTGTCTTTATCAAAGTCCTCAGAGTAGTCGGATTCATCCCCAGTATCAGATAATTGTTCCGAATCCCACAAATCGCCAACAATCAAACTGTGAGAGCACGGAGGAGCAGATTTAGACCTGAAGTCTTCTTTGCAAGCACCATATGCCATGGAAGTTTTGCTCCGCTTTTCGGATAAATTGACGTCTCCATTTTCCTTTTTCTCCATGTGTTGCTTATACAAATGAAATTCATGCTTCTGTATAAACTGTTTTAAATGTTGCTGCACAAAAGCCAAGTTTAGAATGCAATTTGCACTGGGTCTGGACTCTGGGCATTTGTCCAGAATGGATTTAACCAAAAGATGTAAGTCGTTGGAGTAGCAATCCGCCAGGGGGGTATAATTCTCTTTTACAATTTTGTAAAACAGGCTTAATAAGTTTGTTGCATTGAATGCCGGTTTCAAGGCACACATTTCGTAAAGTACGCATCCGAGAGCCCAGATATCTGATTTGGAACTGTACGGAATGTCTTGACACATCTCTGGACTGATATAATAGGGAGTTCCCACACATGTGCTGGCCATATCCATAGTGTTGGACATAACCTTGGAGATCCCAAAATCCCCAAGCCGAATCATACCGTTTTTGGTAAGGAAAACATTTGAAGTTTTGATATCTCTATGAAGAATTTTCAAGGAATGGATATACTGAACAGCCATCGTCAGCTGAATAAACCAATCCATAATGGTGTCTTCTGGAAAGTTAACGCCTTTCCTTTGCTTGATGTGGTCGTCCAACGTCCCTCCATCACAGTAATCTTGAACAATAAAAACGTATTCATCCTCCAGGTCGGAGAAGTATTCATGACACACAACAACATTTGGATGGATAAGTTTGCCCATAATAACGGCCTCGTTAAGTATAGATTCTTTCGTCCTGCTACGTTTACATGCATCTACTTTAATCTTCTTCACAGCATATGTTTTTTTGGACTCTTTATTCCTCATCAGAAAAACTTCAGCTGTCGCTCCTCTGCCAATTTTTAATATCTTCTCATACTTGTCCATTTTGTATCATATATCAGCATCTACAGAACAAAAATGTTGTTTTATGGTGAGCGTATGGTTAATAGTTTAACAACACTTATATAGCCAAAAGAATGTTGACCTCCATCCATATGATGGGGTTCAGGTGTCCCCAGTGAAGGGGTCCTGGTAATCCTCCATCATACAACGACATTGCAGACAATTGTGTTCTTCCAGCCTTGTGGTCACAGTTTGGTGAAGACCCTTTTCTGTTCCCCCATGACTGTGCCCCGGGGTACAAAGCCAGCTCCATAAAGACATGGGGTCACCAGTTTGGTGTAGAAGAACTCAAGTGTTCTGCACAGAGCCCTGACCTCATCCCTACTGAACACCATTGGGATGAATTGGAATGGTGAGCCAGGTCTTCTTATCCAACATCAGTACTTGACCTCACCAATGGGGGGCAAATAACCACCATCAGTACCTGACCTCACCAATAGGGGGCAAATCCCAACCATCAGTACCTGACCTCACCAATAGGGGGAAAATCCCCATCAACAGTATCTGATCTCACCAATGGGGGCAAATCCCCACCATCAGTACCTGACTTCACCAATAGGGGGAAAATCCCCACCATGAGTACCTGACCTTACCAATGGGGGCAAATCCCCACCATGAGTACCTGACCTTACCAATGGGGGCGAATCCCCACCATCAGTACCTGACCTCACCAACTCAAAATTTTGTTGAAGGCCAACTCAAGAGAGTGAATGTTATGGCCATAAAGGTTAGCGAACTCCATACTAATGGCCATGTGGAGAATGGGGAGGGTAACTTTACATTAATGCTCAAGGTTTTCTAATGAAAGGTCCAACTATTTCATATAGAAGTGGTGGTCAGGTGTCTGCAATATTTTGGTTTGGAAGAACTCGAGTGTCTTGTACAGAGCTCTGACCTCAACCAACCTTTGAGATTAATTGGAATGGTGACCAGGTCTAAACCTTCAAAGTCAATCACACCTATCTTGTTGGACATCCTGTGCCAAAACCACAGACATTATTATGGAATTGTTCCTCAATTAGTGACCATAACAGCCTCAGCTAGGAGTGTGTCTGTGGCAATTCCAGCCAAGTTTGTAGGAACGTTTATAGCAGCAGAGCTTAGTCATAGCGGAACAGAAAACAGCCTTCTCTAAGGATGGAAATGTACAAAGGTCTGAAATATCCTTGTATGAGAACCGTAACCTTATCCTACATGTCACCATTTGGAGGAATGTCCAAGTAGTGGATGGTGTTATGTCAACATCTTGGCCATAAGGCAGTTACACAGAAAGCTATCTGTAGACACAGACCCAATTACTTTGATTAGTCAGACTGCTATAAAACACAAAAGTTATACACAAACTGGCCTACATGCCCATTGTCTTCATTTTGTATCCCCCCCATTACTTGTCTGGACTACCTTGCTCTGTAAGCACCACTTGCTGCTGCTAACCTGATGCTCTTGTTCAGTTAGCCTAAAATCTTTAAACCAAACCCTCAGAATTACATTGAAGTACAGGTAACATGAAAGCTATGGAACCTACATCATATTGTGGATTATGTTGGGTGTGTACATTAAAAAGTGAAATCATTCAATCTGGGCAGCACGGTGGCTCAGTGGTTAGCACTCTGGCTTTTGCAGCGCTAGGTCCTAGGTTTGAGTCCCAGCCAGGACACTATCTGCATGGAGTTTGTAGGTTCTCCCTGTGTTTGTGTGGGTTTCCTCTTGTACCGTGGGTTCCTCCCACATCCCAAAAACTTGCAGATAGGTTAATTGGCTTCCCCCAAAATTGACCTTAGACTGTAATAATGACATATTATGACATAATGACTATGGTAGGGAAATTAGATTGTGAGCTCCCTTGAGGGACAGTTAGTGATATGACTATAGACTTTGTACAGTGCTGCATAATATGTTGGCGCTATATAAATAATATTAATAATCTAGAACCAAAAAGATGCTAACAGGCTGCAGAAGATCAGCTGCACTGCAAATGTAAATTAAAAACATGGAACAAATCACAGCTGTAGCAAACTAAATGCCATTCAGTTAGGGAATATGTCGATTTGTAAGCTTTTTGTTTTCCTTCCCTTCACCTAACAATCTCTTGAAATAGATTTTTTAGACATTTTTTATCTCTGAGGTTAAACGTTTTTTTTTGCCCCAAGTTTATTGTTCTGAAAATGAAGGAAAATGAAAATATATACCACATCCTCCAGTGCTGAATTTACGGGTGGACATGAAGGGGTTACACCCCCATATTTTGGGTGTACAGGAATGGTTGCAGGAGTACAAAGCTTCTGTTCAGCATGAACATTCCGGATTATTAGTAAATGGAGAGAGGAATGAGGACATGGGAAGAAGCAATCCAGGAAGAACTTAAGGTGCATTGTGACATCATACGTTTCACCAAACACCTTGCAGCCCCAGTTGCATTTGGCACCTCTGGGGCCTTACATGGGATAAATACAATTACGGTGCTCATATTTACTAAGTGTCCAACACAAATAAAAGAGAACAGTCGCCTGATTTAGGAGATGTGACTTAGATTGTTGCCTGACCTATAATGTCATATATGAGGGTAACCTTATACTCAAAACACGCTGCCATGTGTTGGATGTCCACGTGTTCCCAATTGCATCCAATAAGTCCCCCATGGGTGCCATGTCACTAACTGGGGACACTGCAGCTGGTGGCTGAAACCCCAACACATATCTGGAAGTCCCAGGCATCTAATACACCAGAATAGTAATAATAATAATAATAATAATAAAAGTGTCGGGGAATGAAAGTCCTAGCTGCACGTCTGGGGCTGTGTTCTGGTCCTTTGCTGCACAGATGTATTAAAAATATTAAATGCATTGAATTAGCTGCTTAGTGTTTTGGTAATATTCACGTCTGTGTGTGGCGCTGCACTATTGCTGAATTTGTAAACTGTGCACAAACCTGGAGGTATAATGGCTGGAAATGAATGCCAGTGATCATTTCCAGTGACAGTAGCAACACATGAGTGCTGTCCATTCTATGGAGAGGGAAGGATGAACATTGCACTGCATTCATTCCTGATGACTACGGGGCCAACTTTACAGAACACAGGTTGTCACCCCTTTTACTAAGCCAACAGAAAATTTGCAAAAAAAAGAAATCCCTAATGTAATCTCCTGAAATAATGAGTGATCCTTTTCCTCAAACCAATAAATATCTCATAATGCATGGCTAGCATTAGCTTAGTGTATGCTGACTTCAATCATCCAATCACGTGCAAGCCAATGTCCTGTATTTTCCCCACGCCTGGGATTGGCTATCCTTTGCAAAGTAAATGAATATTTTGTTGCAATTCATTCACTAAGATGAGTGAAAATTCATTTTGCAATGTGAACATGCTGCACTCTTTTAGTAAATAGGCGGCACTATTTCTGCCATCTCTGGGATTGTCTCTAAGGTACAGTAAAGGTTAATGTAAATACACAGAGCGAGCAGACAACGCACCACCCTACCGTCTACTGGAGATCTGCGTCTGCCGTCCTTTGCCTATGACCGTTCTCACACTACGTCCCGCACAGAATCCATGGCCGACAGTGATCTCATCCCGGGTCACCTTACTCCGGCTGTCGTTGGCCTCCAGGCTGTTTTCCGTTTCCTTGGAAATGGTTAGACTGACAATAAAAGCCCCGCCCCTAGGGACAGCCAGTTAGCAGGCGAGGAATGCACCATGTGCAGCTTCTCATAAATAAAAGCACTCAATTCACAAAGCTAACACACCAGGATAAGGATTCTTATTGAGGGTAATGACAAATCAATTGCATGGCTTGTGAAATGATTTTTATGTTAGGCTGGGTCTACACAGATGTTTTAAAAATGCATGTAAACGTTCCTATTCCCATTGAAATCAATGGAAGCTATTACCCACGTTTTCCGGCATTTACCCTGCGTTTTAATTTTTAATTGTTGCAAGCGATGTTATAGATACATGTCGTGGTGTAGATTAACCCATTGGAATGCATGGGAATTTCAAACATGGGCTTTAAAACCCTCAGGTTAAACTCCGGGGAAACGTTCTTGTAGAATAAGTCCTAATGTCCAATACTTGGATCTGTTACCGGGATAATAAAAAGAGTGAAAGTGTATGGATTATATCCTGAAGATCCCAAGTTTTCTGTGCATTTAACCCCCCTAGCGGTATTCCCGAGTGCAAGGGTGCAAGGATTTTCCATGCAAAAATCGTCACACTTGGGGTACCTAAAAACATGATAAAACCCACTTACCTTGTTCCATCGGCATCCCCTGGTGTCCTTCTGGTCCCCGCAGGTCCTAGGGACACGTCATCCTCCTCCAATCTCCAGCCAGCAAAGTGCAGAAATGGTTTCTGGGGTTTCCCGGTGACGTTGGTGCATGCGTCACTGCGGGCGGGAGAATCAGCGGTAAATTCAAATCATTTTGTATTGGATTCAATACAAAATGGTCAAATACAAAGAAATATTCATATAATATATATAATTATTTTGTATATATAATATATATGCTAATATATAGTTATATTACATGTTTAAATATTTTTTTTAACAGATTTTTGTGTTTTTTTAAAGTTTATTATTAAATTTATTAACTATTGGACATATTTCGATGAGTTATGCCTAAAAAATATAGGCCTACAATGTAAAATAACTTTCCATGCAAAAAATTGTACCGCTTTTTGCATGGAAATACGTACGGAGTTAAACCGCTAGGGGGGTTAAAGACAAACACAACCATATAAACTCACCCTAAATTCCAGAGTCGTCTTTTTTATCATTCCCTCTCATCCGGTCTTCCTGCAAGATAACCAATCCCCATTGATCCTTCTCATTCACCAAGAACAGGCCCAGCACTTTTCCCTGTGGGTAGTGAATATAAGCTGTCCTGGTTTATAAGATGGTTCTGATATGTTCATAGGTGAAATGCAGGAAATGTGTCCTTACATATCGACATTGCATAGTACTGCTTCATAAGGCTTATTCACCTTTATTGCTCTAAATATACCACCCGACACCTTCTATAGCTTAAATTCACTACCCACTGGTATCATCATTTCATATTCACCGCCTATTGTCATCACCAGCTATAATTCACTGCCCATCATCTCCTCTCCTATTGTGTGTTAAGCTGCGTACACACTTCCAATTTTTGTCGTTGGAAAGGATCTTTCACGATCCTTTCCAAAAAAATCTGACGTGTGTACGTAGCTTAACTTCCCTCGCCTCCTAGATTGTAAGCTCTTCAGGGCAGGATCCTCTCCTCCTGTGTCACTGTCTGTATCTGTCTGTCATTTGTAACCCCTATTTAATGTACAGCGCTACGTAATATGTTGGTGCTATATAAATACTGTTTATTATTATTATTATTATTATTAATAATAATAATAATAATAATAATAATAATAGTTATCAGCTTACGTTCACCGCACACCTCCCTTGGCTCCGATTTACTAACCACCAACCTATGTGCTCCCTACCTTCTCCAATTCACTGCTCGAGGCCATAAATCTTTACGGGGTGTTCGGATCTCCTTTGTCCAGTCTTCTGTCAGTGTATTTACAGCCTGTAGAAGCTTACAAAAGCCTTGAAAAGAATGAATAGGAATGGTTCCGTTTTTTGAGCAGTCTTTAGGCTTTTACAATGTTAAGAAGCTCTATGTAGCTGTTAGGTTTGTTTGTCCATCTTCCTTGAACTTTTATTAAACTGATTCAACTGAGCGAACGCCTAAAAAACCAATACAAGCTTATTTTTGCATGAAAATGGGCCTGAAATGCAGGGACCGCAGCCCTCTCATCATCCAATTCACTGCTCACTTTCTTCTGCTCAAAGGTAATTTCATAGATTATCATCAGCTTAAAGAGGTGTACGGGATCCACCATATGTCCACATCATCAGATCCAATTAATTGCCACCACCATCATCAGATCCAGTTCACTCCCCCATCACCATCATCAGATCCAGTTCACTCCCCATCACCATCATCAGATCCAATTCACTCCCCCATCACCATCATCAGAACCAAATCACTGCCCACCACCATCATGAGATCCAAATCACTCCCCACCACCATCATCAGATCCAAATCACTGCCCATCACCATCATCAGATCCAATTCACTCCCCATCACCATCATCAGATCCAAATCACTCCCCCATCACCATCATCAGATCCAATTCACTGCCACCACCATCATCAACTCCCCACCACCATCATCAGATCCAATTCACTGCCCACCACCATTATCAGATCCAATTCACTCCCCACCACCATCATCAGATCCAATTCACTGCCCACCACCATCATCAGATCCAATTCACTGCCCACCACCATCATCAGATCCAATTCACTGCCCACCACCATCATCAGATTCAATTCACTGCCCACCACTTTCATCAGTTCCGTTCATCTTCTTATGATCAGACTTGCTGTCCACCATCTTCCTAAACCCCATATAAACCATCAGATCCAATTTGCTGCTCATCTCCTCCTTCAGATCAAATTCACTTCCCTCCTCCTTTTTCGGGCCAACCTTACTGCCCAGCACCTACCTTGGTCCACATACAGTGCCCATGAAGTGCCCAGGACATTGACTCTGCTCCCTGCCCACCCATCTACCTTCACATTAGGGTCACATATACAAGAAGCCAGCACATAGCTATGCACATATAGCCGGCACCAAGTAAGAGCCAGGGCCACCCAATGATCCTGTCCTTCCACCATCTGGTAATCACAGCCTGCAGCACCCGCATTTGGAATTTACAGCTGGTGAGTGGGCACAATACTATTGCTGCATCACTTACCCCCCACCATCTATGTGCCTTCCTAGAGGCCCGGTGAATGTCCTATCGGACCCCTAAGGGTGCCGCCTGATGCATGGCTACCAGCAGACTAGCCAGCAAGCACTCCAATATATCACATATAACTATACGAGTATCTGATGTCCTACCAATGCAAAATTGGACCCTACTTGGAATGTCCAAATACAGAGATTTAAAAAAAATCACTTGGGTCATGTTCCTACAGAATTGTTTACCCTGAACCCTTCACCCCAGCAATTTCGGTGAGAGCATCGTTATATTTAGGGAATTGAGCTGTATATTGGCAAAATGATTTCCAAAAAAAAGTTTGCAAAAATGCAGTTATCAAATTCACCCAGCACTCCATATTTCAGGGATCATTCACCCCTCAGATTTATGTACAGGGGATTGATATTTGTAGATATAAAGTAGGTGAGGGTCTTCCTTTAGAAATGGCAATACCATGTTGAATGGAGATATTTCCAGGTTACCAAGGGGGGAGACGCAGGGAAAGTCCTGGGGCATTGTGGTTCTGCCCTAGGGGTAACAGAGGGCATTTGTTTCACAGAGGTGCCATTAATTCATGAATGGGGATTTCCATGTACAACATGCAGAAAAGGCCTCAATCCCTTATAATGTGTCACAGATCTGCTGCACAGCTAAAGTCATATGAAAACCTAATTTCAATCTTGAAGAATCCACTCCTGCCCCACATTTAATCCCCAGCCCCCCATACACCCCCAGCCCCCCATTACACTCCTGACCCTTATTACACCCCCACACCCCCAGCCCCCCATTACACTCCTGACCCTTATTACATCCCCTCACAAGCCCAATAATTAACATTTATAAAATAACAACCATCATTTTGGTTTAGCCTTTATTTTCTGTGTGCAGTTCGGTATTACACCACCAGATGGCAGCACGGGTAAACCATTTCTGCAAAGCACATTAATTGTTTCTGCTGAGGATGAATAACAAGGTTTTGCCATGTTGGCATGTTTATTACATTGTAGTATATCATAATAACACTTCCCATACAGAATATATTACACAGCTTTCATATAATATCTGGCGAGCCTGCCATGAAGGTCTTTTCTCAGGTTATGCCTTTTATATGTAGATCTTCTGCAGCCTCTTTGCTACCACTTAGGGAGAAGACCTGGCTCACCATTCCTATTCATCCCAAAGGTGTTCAGTAGGATGAGATCAGGGCTCTGTGCAGGACATTAGAGTTCCTCCAAACTGGTAATCCCATGTCTTTATTGAGGGGGCTTTGTACCCCGGGGTGGGCAAAACAGGGTCCAGCAGGCTGGAGGAGCACAATGGTCTACAATGTCTTTGTATGCTAAAATTAAATCTAAAGATGGCAAACTAATGCAAAATCCTGAAAAGTATATTGCGAGCGTTTGAAGAGTATTATATGAATCAATATGGAACAGCAATACCTAATTAAAAGATATTCCCTCCTTAATAGGGTGAAATCAGAGCCTGAACATGTGGAGAGCCGTTCATGCAGGAAGAATTAGAGAAAACCATTAAACATCTAAACATGAGAAGCACTCCGGGCCCGGATTTTCTAATGTCTAATATAAATATTTTAATCTGCTAGCACAATGGTAGAATATTACAACTTTGTACGAGCAGGTCGCTCCTTTAGTGTATTGCAAACAGAGCAAATATCAGTTATCAGAGATTGCTAACTATAAGCCAATCAGCTGTGACCCTAGAATATGGCGACTGGCAGTAAGGATGGGGTGATTTATGGGGTCCTACATTCATGGGGTCACTTAGTGTTTATGCAATATAGACCCCCGACCAAACAAGACGAGCGATAGACCTCAAGTGGCTGGGGCCCTTGTAGACAAGCAGCGTCCCATCGACCTTCAGAAGGCTTTAGACAGCATTTCGGGGTCTTTTTTTGTTCGAGGTCCTGTCATCGATGGGATTGGGTCCATTGTTTATTAATCTTTTATGTTCGCTTTACAATACACCACAAGCTAGGATATCCTTAGGGGGCTTTCTCCCAAATTCTATTCCAATTAGAAAAGGTTCCGGACGGGGGTGCCCTTTATCCCCTTTGCAATCCAACCCCTAGCTCAGGCCATAATCACCTTCTAGTAAGGATAATAGAGGAATCATTCATTTTATTTATTATGGGATGATGGCTATGTAAGGATTACCTCCTACAACTCTCTTTACAAGGACAATAATAAAGCATTATATAAATAAATGTTTGCAGATCATTAACGCTGCTTAGGAAGGATTGCTACTTAAAGTGAATCTCCTACCCAGACTATTATATCTGTTCCCTACCCTGCCGATACGGTTACCTCCAAAAGATATTTCACTTTACAATCCAGAATCATTCATTTTATCTGGCTGGGTAAAACGTAGAATTGGCAGTCCACTCTGTACGCCCCTAAACAATGTGGGGATTGGGTATTCCTAATATTAAACAATATTACATTGCCGCACAAATAGCGCAATTCTCTTTAAATACGTCCCATCCCCAATAGGTTGACTTAGAGGCTCTTGATGGCTCCCATGGTTCAATCCAATCACTTATGTAGACAAGGAAAAAAAACGAGGGAAACGATAGATTGTCCTTCATCAAAGCACTCATTGGGATAGGCTTCGTAATTTCCCAAAGCTTATATACGTAACACCACTCTGGAAGTACCCGAAATTTTTGCCGGGATTGAACCCAGAGCATTTTGGATGGTGGATTTCATAAGGCTTCAGAAAGATATGATAGACGGAGGGACCGTAGCTTCCTGGGAATATTTAGTGAGAAAACATGCCAACCAAGGAATATTTGCATTAGGGACAACTAAATCATTTGTAATCACCAAAACTAGTAATGTGCCAGGACATTGATAATCTCAGCATCTGGTAATGGTAATACAAAAGGTCAGGTCTCCGTCATCAATACAATCCTGGCTGAACACAAACAAGAAGATAAATGATTGAATGGGAACATGAGTTAGGAATAATTAGGGATTTGGAAGAATGGAGTAAACTGGCATTTTCATTATCACAGATCCCTGAATTCTGCATTAGAACTACAAAGTATTATTGAGGTGTTATATGTTACCTGTGAGATTGGCAGATTCCCTTCCTCAATATCTTCACAATGTTTTCGGGGTTGTGATTCTGGTGGCTCTACGCTGTATATTTGGTGGCTTTGTCCAGTAGCCAAACAATTTTGTGTTGAGGTGTTTAAACTGATTTCTGGAGTTTTGGGTCAAGAGGTTCAAGGCATTGTTGAGGCAGCTGTGTTCGGAAAGCTGAATTTGGCATTTCCCAAATCAAAGATAAAGGTAATTAAATTCATACTTTTGGCTAGCAGAATTACTCTTGCCAAAGCGTGGAAAACCAGTACAATAGCCATGCAACCCATAAATTTGAACATGAATTGGGTTATGGTTAATGACAAACTTACTGGTATGTTTAAAAATGCTTTGAGCAGGTTTGATGATATTTGGGAAGCATGGACCTCCTAAACAGAAGTCAAATAGATAAAACCCGTAAGGGCAGATGTGTACTGAAAGTTAGGAAGTCTTCACCACACCTAAATATTAGAAGTTATATTGTATGTTAATTTTATTGTCTGTTACTATATGTTGCATAATGTTTGTATGGGAAAGTTAGGAAGTCATTACAGCATTTACTTATTAGAGGCCATGTTGTATGTTCATTTCATTGTTTGTAATTATATGTGGGGTAAAGTTAGTATGGATTATCTTCACTGGTTTGCTTAACATAGTAACATTAACATTTAGGAATATAAAAGTCATTTAGGTATAGTAGTTATGAGAGCAGTAAGAGGTTTGACTAAACATAAATTGGATATTTAAGTTGTAAGAAGAGCAATAAATACTCAAATTTTGGGTCAATTACAAATACTGCAATAAATATTGATATGAAAGGTATAATGAAATAGTAATGATTTGTAGATTTCTATATTGTAAGGGAAGGATGTATTGATACTAAACCTCGTCTTATCATGGAAATTATAATGGGGAATGGGGTTTTCTTTTTGGAGGGTTTTATGGGTGTAAAATAAATAACACATTTGGTAGATAATATTCCACACAATATGGAAAAAAAAAGGTTTTTTTTATTGAAAAAGTTTTAAAAATCTCATCTAGTTTATAAGATTTGACTTTAAGAGACTTAGGGGATGTTTAATAAGGAATGAAACACTTTGTGTTAAAGTTTGATAGAGAAGAGGAGAGAATCATACTTTGAGATTTTATATGTATCTGTTTGTAACATTGTATGTCTTTTCTCATTGTTGTTTTAAAAAAATTTAATAAAAATATTGAAATACAATGTCCTTGTATGATGGGGGATTGCCGGAACCCTTCACTGCTCAATCATTAAAGGGTTCACATACTTTTGTCTATATAGTAAATATCAGGATAGACTACAAATTATATTTTCTGAACATTAAATCCACCAATTCCACAAAACCTAAAAAAAAGTTCAGAGAGTTTACTGTCAGTGAATTGGGTAACAATCCTTATCTGTCCCCCATTATTTGTCCTTTTTCAGTATATGAGGTGTTCCTTCTCACCATGCATATTGTTTCTTTAGTTCCTTGCCATTATTTTCTGTCCATTTGCCAGCATGCCACGCCTGCAATTTTTTATTTTTTATATTTGCCAACAGCATAATATACAATGACTTTTGTCCTAGAGAACATCTTGTTCTTTTCTTTCCTACTTTGCAGAAGGGAACATTTTCCAGCATGTAGATGGCAGTGCTCACATTAAGTATTATGGAAGCATTCCATACCCAATCATGGATAATGTCCACAATTGGTGCAAAACCAAGAAGCCATATCTAGATTCATATATCACATGGATTATTTTATTTTATTTTGAATGTGCCAATCATTTAATAAAGGAAATGCACCACTTTTTGATCTTTTTCCCTACGATTGTATTTCCTTGGTGCCTTCCCCCTATATGTCATTATTTTAGGCACTAGGCATGCGTTAAACATATAGAGCTCTGCTTTGGAAATTCTTTATTCGGTTCGGGTGCAGGCATGGATTAATGTCTGCTCTAATGTCTAGCCTACACAGGGATTAGGATGCACAAGATGCGTCTGTTAGAAAACACCGAGACATCTCCAGTAAGCTGAATCAGAGCACGACCCGTGTCATCATAATCTGAAGAATGTAAAATTCATGGATCACTTTCTTACCTAAAATAATGGAAATAAAATTCTGTTTTCTGCACTTTCCCCTATACCAAGTCTTGTCTTTAGTGTGCGGTTGTATATATACATAGGGGCAGCATTGGGCTACATGGGCAATATGGGTAAAAACAAAAATAATATGAGCAATTTTTCAATGGCCACCATTATGGAGATTTATTGATATATTTTCCTCCTGTCAATTCCTCTGAAATTCATTCACAAAATCTCTCATTTCCATTCCTAATAAAATAATGACTTGTTCCAACACCTAGAGGCCAATTGTCAAAGTGCACAGCTGTCACCATAGGAAATGTATAAATTAAAATGATGGTAGAATTTAAAGTGGGATGACAGGGAACAAAGTTATCAATAGAGCCAATGACTGTGGTCATTGAAAAAATGATTACTTACATTTTTATTTTTACCTGTATTGCCTATGTAGCCCAACATTGCCCCTCTGCATATATAAAACTACACAATATTATTATTTTTATTGTTATCATTATACAGTATTTATATAGTGCTGACATATTACTCAGCGCTGTACAATTCGGATATTGATATAGCTCTTTGGATGCTATTGTGAAATAAATTAATGTTTTTATTGCATTTTATTGGATCATTTGTTTTCTTTAGTGTAAGAGTTTTGATACCTGCAAAGCCCCCTTTTATTCCTTGTATTTTTACTTCTGTATAATACTATATTGATGTCACATCTGTTAATAATATTATTACACAGTATTTATATAGCACTGACATATTACGCAGCGCTGTACAAAGTCCATAGTCATGTGACTAGTTGTCCCTCATAGGAGCTCACAATCTAATGTCCCCTCACAGTCATATGTCATTATTACAGTCTAAGGCCAATTTTGGGGGAAGCCAAATAACCTAACGGCATGTTTTTGGAATGTGGGAGGAAACCGGAGTACAAGAGGAAACCCAGACAAACATGGGGAGAACCTACAAACTCCATGCAGATAGAGTCCTGGCCGAGATTCCAACCTGGGAACCAGCGCTGCAAAGGCCGGAGTGCTAAGCTCACTATACATTAATAATTTGACACCCCTTGTGTCATCATGTGTTATTTTTCCCAAACTTGTTCCTTGGATTCAAAAGATTGGGCTGTATTTAAATTCCTAATAATATATTTGGAAGCTTATGGAAAACCCTTCCAGAAGAGTAGAGGCTGGAAACACCATGCCAAGAGGATGCCATGCCATGAATGGATGTGCTCCTAACAAAGAACATGGAGAGGTTCTTGTGCACCAATTTTTGGACCCCCTATTCAATTCTTCTACCTCCTATTTTTCCCTATGTATCAATTGTTAGTTATATTGAAAAGAGATAAGTCCATGTTAATAAGCTAGTTGTACAGGGTCCAAGCACCTATCTGACACTACCACCTCCATATAAATGGCTCTCTATATCCCAAACATCCCTCGGGAAGCTCTAATGATGGTATGTCGGCCCCTGCTTGGATGACATGGATCACATTAAGAAGCTTTTCCTAGTTTTGCAGTCCCTTGCATTAAATCACGCATTACCATGCCTTGCACTGAGGTAGCACATTCATTATGAATTTGGTGCAATGCACAAGAAAGCACATTGGCATAGGCATGGTATATGTGAGGGCCCGGATCAATTGTGGCCATTGGTATTATATGTTGGCAAGAAAAGCTGCAACATGAGCATTATATTCTGCAGGTGGCACATTACTTGTTTTTACTCTTTAAACTAGTGTTCCCAACCGGGCTTCCCTCAGAGGTTGCTGGGGGTTCCATGAACAATGAGAAATGTGCACCCTCAGGTCAGTGTAAGGGACCCCAATGATGGTTTCGGTTATCTGTAAGGGTGACATTCTTCCCACTGGTCAGCAATGTAAGAGGAAATCTTCCCACTGACCACCATACTAATATACTGTGATCTGTGGGTATAATAATTATAGAAGAGGTTCCCTATACCTAAATGGTATTTCAAAGGTTCCCCCATGTTAAAAATGGTCAGAAACACTGATATAAACCATCGTCCTCATCAAACATCTCTCCGCATGTGATGTCTGTATCTCTCCCAAAGCCTGGTGAATTAAATCTCGTTGATAGGAACAAACTGCGTGTTTAATCCAAGATTATTAGTGTATATTTTAGGAACTGTGTCTGTCTGCTGCTTTGTAATTCCGGTGTTCCTTTCGAATATAATCTGGATTACAGATGGGTCTTTTGTGCTTTAATCCATTTTGGTTTCATAAAGCTACAAATATCCTCAATTATGGAGCTTTTCTAAAACAATTCCTCAAGCGGAACTGTCAGGAAAAATACAACAATCACACTTACCTTTACTTCCATGGATCTTTCGATTCCTCCAGAGCTTTTCTTCAATGGGTCCGGCACCATCCTAGAATCCTCATGGCGCTGGGTGCCGCCATCTTTGTCCTTCTTCTGGCTATGTCACCTGGTCTTGCATTGCACAGGTGTGATATCAGGTGATGTTTCCTCGATGAGTGATGAATGGCGATCTCATGTGTGAGATCAGCATCTTTTTTCCACATTGCAGGAAAAAGATCCTTCTGCCTGAGATTTGGCAAACACAGATGGAGCAGCCCAAAGCCTCCTACTAGACTGAAACCCCCAGGTACCACAGGTAAAGTCCATTTGTGTTGTGCCGCAGCAAAGGCAAGGCACTTGTATTGTGATTGCATCTCAACCCAAGAAAAGGGGCAAATTCCCAGCACATTTGGATGCATTGAAAACCAATTCAGAGATTGGGTGTATCACAATGTATGTTGCTGCACAACAGTCAAAATGTAAATGGATCCTTAAGCAGTGTTAATAGCAACCAATCAGAATTCATCTTGCACTGATCTGACTGCAGCAAAGTGAATTTTCAGGGCATTATGTCCCATTTGTTAAACAAGCCTACCTATTATACCAAGGTAGGTGTCCCATCAGTTGGTATTTGGGGCCACATGGGAATTAAACAACAGAAAAACAGATTGTGTTGTCCATTTTTATTACAGGAGCCAACTTTCATTTCCTAGAATCTATCCAGTACTGGGGGGGGGGTGAGATGCCTACACAAGAATAGGGATGACGTTCAGGTTTAATCCCACCAAATCTTCCATGTTCTCTATTTTCATGGCTGCAAACCTTTGCAGAAATTTCAGCAGATAGACGTTACATTTTCTGAGTCAATGTTCTGCAAATTATTTTCTATTAGGATCGCATGTTCTTATCGTTCATATCTCAGGCATTGTTACCTTAAATCTTGTGAATCCCGTCTGTTTCATTCACCTGTATCTGATCAGTCTGCTTTGATCTCTATATAACGTGAATCAAAATTTGTTCCTGTTTAAAACTTTATCCTAATCAGACCAAATTAACTTCTTCTTTCACTTTCCCCATATCTATTATTTTTCTAATGATTTCTTTTTTAACTTTTTATTTATTTTCTTTGTTCCTAATTTTGTTTTGATTTATGTTTGTGAATGGCTTTACAATGCTTTATTCCAGGCAGGATCTTCTGAAATAAAATATTCTTCTTTTTTAGAAAATTATCTATAAAATAATATTTCCTAAATCTTGGTACTTCTCTGTCTATCAATTCCATAAAAAATGAAAGAAATTGCGAGACAATATCACTCTATTGATAAAAAAGGAAAATAGACATTCCTTCAAACATTGCCTCATGGGAATCTTCCAGGTCCATGTGTTTCAATGACAGTAACTGAATCCTACCAGGGTATGTTAAAGGGAATGTAAGATTCCCTCTTTTATAAATAGATTCTTAAGACTAGTAGTGTTTACTGCTCCCAGGTACCGACTGCCAAACCCTGGGTACCCAGGAGTGATACCAAAGTGCCATTGCCAGACGTTTTCCAGCTGGAAAGTTTAATTTTTCATTTTTTTTATTAAAGTAAAAGCTTGCATACACTTTTAAATGCTTGCACAAGCAGTTTTAGGCATTTGAAAGCAGCACCACTTAGTTTATGGAGCCGGCAGGGGCAGCAAAGCAGCCCTGGACACCGCTCATAGAGCCCAATACCATGCATGGCAATGGTGTGGCCCCTATTGCCGGTCACATAAAGGGTAAAGAACAAAGACCCATTCAGTTCAATGTTACCAGCTTTTGCATTAGTCTGAACTGAAACATGTAATAGTTGTTATCTTAAGCAATGACAACGTTATTGTTCAATAAATGTGCTCATTGTTGCAGAATAAAGGGGTGTACAGGTGTGACAGCTTTAGCGGTTGATCACATCAGTGATTTATAATAACAAGGGCCGAAGGTTTTTTGTACAAAACAGCGGTGAGAATCTGCTTGACACATGTGCTGCATCTGTACCCAGATAATTATAGATCGGAGTCCTTATATACGCTGATACTGCTGCAACAGGAAGGAAACCAAGCATCGTCATCTTCTGAGAGGCAAAAGCAAGAAGATCTAACTAGAAATACGCCCCACCTCATGTGGGAACAGCCGTACGTCAATGCTTGAATCTTTCGATGTACTTATGCTGACCACAGCTTCCTCTTTCAGCCATGAGAACATTGAACTTCCTCCTAAAGATACAGAAGGAATAGCTTGCGCTCATTGTGATTGCAGCGTTGTCAACAAACATAGGCCGGTAAACATTTGGCAACTCCTTGGCCTTGTCCAATAAATGGGGGAAAAGGGGTTACAGTGATGTTGTCAACAAATAGAATGCAAAAAGCAGATTTAGCAATTCATCAATAGGTGGAGAAAGGGGCAAAGGGGGTAATGGGCAATGCAATGCCTATAAAGGAACATGGTGCAAGTAGAATAAAATGCATGGGAGCTCTGACTATAATGTGCATGCTCAGCATATTTGTACATTGTGGCACGCTGACCTCCCAATGTGCTCATCAATATTACTCCATCAATGGTGCTTGCATCCTCTCCCAATCTTTTCATGTCATTTTGATTGGCTGGCCCTGGTATCATGTATGGTAATTCTGTGTAAACTTAGGGCCAAATAAACCATTGCACTGTGGTAGAAAGTTCCCACACTACGTGCTTTGCTGCACTCATTGTGAATGGCACCTGCAAAACGCTCTGCAACCCAGAGATATCTCTGCACAGCACTGCCATGGCATGCAGCTTGCTCCATCTCTGCATGCAATGTGTGCTAATTCACTGCAACGCCACATTTATTTATAAAAGAGGGAAGCAGACATTCACTCAAACATTCCCTGCTGGGAACCAGTTACCTTAATTGAAAACCATGGAAGATTTCCACAAGGGAATGGCTGAGGGAATTTCTGATTTCTTGTTCTATAGATAGAGCCCATAAAGGTTCCTCTTCACCCCCTTTCACATTCCCAATCTGCCCCTCTCGATTCTGCCCTCTCATTTACCCCCCATATTCAGAACATTTCCAGGTCTGGTTACTTTCACCTACGCAACATCTCCAAAATCTGCCCCTACCTGTCCCCTGAGACCACCAAACTCCTTGTACATGCTCTTATCATCTCCTGTCTGGACTACTGTAACAACCTCCACCTCCTCCCACCTACCTACTCCAAACACAGCCTTCCCACCTACCTACCCCATACACAGCCTGCCCACCTACCTACTCCAAACTCAGCCTTCCCACCGAACTACCCCATACACAGCCTTCCCACCGAACTACCCCATACACAGCCTTCCCACCGAACTACCCCATACACATCCTTCCCACCTACCTACCTACCTACCTACCCAATACACAGCCTTCTCACCTACCTATCCCATACACAGTCTTCCCACCTACTTCTCTCCTCAGACGTTTGACCGTTGGGCCCAGATTTGTCTACAATTGCTTTGTTTGATGGAGGATTACCGGGACCCTTCACAGGGAACAGTTGGTCTCCATACATCTGGCCATATAGGAGGATGTGATGGTCAGTTGAGACCTGACTCACGTTCCAATTCATCACAAAGGTGTTCAGTAGGATTGAGGTCAGGGCTCTGTGCAGGACACTCGCGTTCCTCCACACCAAACTGGTGACCCCATGTCTTTATGGAGGGGGCTTTGTACCCCGGGGCACAGTCATGGGGGAATAGAAAAGGGTCTTCACCAAACTGGGACCACAAGGCTGGAAGAGCACAATAGTCTACAATGTCTTTGTATGACATTTCACTGGGGAAACCTGAACTCCATCCTTATAGAGGGGAATCATCATATTATTGGCCATATGTTGTAGTACAGGGATAATACAATATATCAAAAAGAAACACCAATATACAGTTAGGGCCATAAATATTTGTACAGAGACAAAGTTTTTCTAATATTGGTTCTGTACATTAGCACAATTATTATAAATGAAACAACTCAGATGCAGTTGACCTGCAGACTTTCAGCATTAATTCAGTGGGTTGTACAAAAATATAAAATGTGAGGAACTAAATCCTTTATTACACAATCACTTCATTTCAGGGGCTCAAAAGTAATTGTACAATTGAAAAAGCTGAAAATAAAATGTTCCTTTCTAATACTTGGATGAAAACCCTTTGCTGGCAATGACAGCCTGTAGTCTTGAACTCATGGACATCACCAGATGCCGGGGTTCCTCCTTTTTAATGCTCTGCCAGGCCTTTACTGCAGCGGCTTTCACTTGCTGTGTGTTTGTGGCCTTTCTGTCCGAAGTTTAGTCTTCAACAAGTGAAATGCTCAATTGGGTTCAGATCAGGTGACTTGGCCATTGAAGAATATTCCACTTCTTTGCTTTAATAAACTCCGGGGTTGCTTTGGCTGTATGTTTTGGGTCATTGTCCATCTGTATTATGAAACGCCTCCCAATCAATGTGACTGCATTTAGCTGGATGTGAGCAGACAGTATGTCTCAAAACACCTCAGAATTCATTCGGCTGCTTCTGTGTCACATCATGGATAAACACTAGTGTCCCAGTGCCATGGCAGCCATGCACACCCAAGCCATCACACTGCCTCCGCCATGTTTTACAGATCATGTGCTATGCTTTGGATCATGAGCTGTTCTACGCCTTCTCCATACTTGTTTCTTGCCATCATTCTGGTAAAGGTTGATCTTGGTTTCATCTGCCCAAAGAATGTTTTCCCAGAACTGTGCCGGCTTTTTTAGATGTTTTTTAGCAAAGTCCAATCTCGGCTTTCTATTCTTGAGGCTTATGAGTGTCTTGCACCTTGCAGTGCCCCCTCTGTATTACTTTCATGCAGTCTTCTCTTTATGGTAGACTTGGATATCGATACACCTACTTCCTGGAGAGTGTTGTCACTTGGTTGGCTGTTGTGAAGGGGTTTCACCATGGAAATGATTCTGCCATCATCCACCACTGTTGTCTTCCATGGACGTCCAGGTCTTTTGGCGTTGCTGAGTCTACCAGTGCTTTGTTTCTTTCTCATGATGTGCCAAACTGTAGATTTTACCTCTCCTAATATTGCAGCAATTTCTTGGATTTTTGTTTTTGCAGCATAAGGACGGCTTGTTTCACCTGCATGGAGAACTCCGCATGTTGTCTGTTCACAGCAAAATCTTCCACATACACCCCCCCCCCCAATCAACTCCAGGCCTTTTATCTGCTTAATTTATAATGACATAACGAAGGAATTGCCCACACCAGCCCATGAAATAACCTTTGGGGCAATTGTCCAATTACTTTTCAGCCCCTGAAATGAAGTGATTGTGTAATAAAGGATTTAGTTCCTCACATTTTATCTTTTTGTACAACCCACTGAATTAAAGCTGAAAGTCTGCAGGTCAATCTGAGTTGTTTCATTTATAATAATTGTGATAATGTACAGAACAAAAATTAGGAAAAACTTGTCTTTGTCTAATATTTATGGACCTAACTGTATAAAGTTAGCCCGGTCCATATCCGTTTTTGAGGAACTGTCTGTATGTGAGCACAGGGCTGGCAATTTGTCAGTAAAATGCAATCAAGTTAATGTGAATATTTCATTACAAGGACAGAAACCAAACCAAAGAAACCAGGGTCATGCCCTGTGTCCACTTTTGAGAAATCCTAAAAATAAGGTCCAATACAAACAAAATCATATAGTAATGATATCATAGCATGAACCGTGTATTATTCACATCTGTAACCTTCTCTGTGATATAACAAAGTTCTGTCTTCATCAGCATTTGCCATCCAGGGTTCCTCCAGAGGTTGCTGGGGGTGCACAGAGCAGTTTGCACCTCTCAGGTCAGTGTAAGTCACCCCAATAATGTTTTTGGCTATCTGTAAGGGTGACATTCTTCCCACTGGCCAGCAATGTAAGAGGAATTCTTCCCACTGACCATCACACTACTATACTGTGATCTGTGGATATATGAATTATAGAAGGAGTTCCCTAAAGACTTGAAGGTTACTTCCAGGGTTTCTCCATGTTAAGGTCAAGAAACACTGCTGTATATTGTGTACAAAATATAAACTTATAAAACAGACCTTTAATTATTTTATATGTGAGTGGGTTGCTTGATCCCGATCACAAATGGAAATCTTGCCACAACAGAAAGGATTTCTATGTCAGGTCAGACACATGCAGCCCATGCATGCAATACATGCACAGTTCCTGTGTATTACATATATACCATAATACCCCGAAAACTGTATCCAAAGCAGCTGATCCATAAAAGCATTAAAAAAAGGCGGAAGGAAAACAATTTTTAAGTTGTTAAAAGAAAACGGATCATTACTGAAAGTATTGTAATTTTTTTTCTAAGGAGAGTTCAGCGTCTCAGAGAAGACGCGGGCGGACACAAGGGGGTGTTTAAAATTTGTGCATTTTCAAAATTTGTGGGGGTGCCAAGGAAAGTAATCCTTGTGAATTTTGGGGTATTACTGAATATCTAATAAATACCTAGTGCAAGAAATGCAGAAGTGAGAGCCAGGGACAGAGCATTGTCACAGCAGCATGTGTTCCATCACCACTTCCATCCTAATGGCAATAAATATGTTTCCCGCCAAGATAAACTTACTTCTAATATATGTGATATTTTATAATAGCAATCCTTGAGATTTCTAGAAACCTTCAGATTTGTATGCACATTGAAAATGTCACCAGTAGGAGGCACCGCACACCTCACAATGCCTTGGCAGTGACCCTGGAACCGCAGGAATTTTTGAAGGCTTTCTGCTTTTTGGAAAGCTGTTTATGGGATTTTGGTTATCGTATAGTTATGTAACGCCATTACCCTGATCATTTCCTTTGTAAAGGGCAAACATCTGCCATTAACACATTAAAGACATATGTTTGTTTTATGAAAGTCTAACACAAAGCAGCATTGCAGTTATTTTAGGGTAAGTCTGGAATGATGCAAAATCCACTAATCATTACAACAACTATTATAAAATAGGATACAAATAAAAATGTCCGATGATGGCACTGGAATAGGATATAATATAATAGAAGTCTTTGGGTCAGAACATTTGCAGATCACAAAGTACAGAGGTCAGTGACAAGCCTGAGCACCCGTGAAATCAGCATGGAGGTTGAACATTACAGGGAATTAGGAAACTAATGAAGTGATAATCCAGGAAAAAATCCGTTTAGCTGGTGTAAAAATAGTAACTTCAAATGGCCTTTAGAGCTCATGGTGAGCCCATGGTGGGTCAGGTTAGAATCTCAGCCTTCGATATAGAATTAAATGTCTATGGCCTAACACATGGCCACTGGTGTGCGTCATAGGAACATGTGTGCTGGGTGCATTAGCGTCCTGAGGTGCCATTTATTATTTTTAATGGCAGCACAGCTCTGTGGATGTTCTTTGTAGCAAATACAACCCAAGTAAGGAACTACTGTGAGCAAAAATAATGCATTGATGCACTGCAAACCCATTGGTTCAGAAGGGGGTGCAATAAAACCATGCAGATGCACAGAAGAAAAATGCAATGCACCATGGCAGCCAAGTGTATACCCAACCCAAGTTTAACCTAGGATGGCAGAAGTGCAATTTATAATGCCCATTGGCAAAAGGGGGCACAGCTCTAAGTAAATCATACTTGTTTTTATTGTTGTGTTTTTTAGTGTTGCTGTTGTGATGTTTACACACATGAACTTATTTTTTTGTTTTCAGGGTAAAAGTATAAAGAGAACCTAATAAAATCTTATCCTACCCTATAAGTAATTTTCTATCTCTTTAACTGTCAGCTTTTATTATGTTATGGGGCGACAATGCTTTGTCCCAGTCAGCCAATAGTGCTGATTTGTGTGTTGTGACCAAAAATTATTTTATTAATATAAAAACAGAAATAAAGGAAGTGCAGCACAAGGCTCAGCCTGTGACTTCATCCTTCCCGTGTGTCATGCATTCACCCTAAAGTACCTTTTTCTGATGTTTTTGCCATGTGGCTGTTTGTTGCTGTTCAGTTTGGAGGGGTTGGGGAAGAACCTGCGGTGGTGACAGAATGAGGTCCCAATGTCAGCCAGCCATTACTAGGCAGGGGTGAAGGCTGTGACTATGGTGGTATGAGGTGGCTTGGCACATAGTCACAGCTGTCTTTCCTTCCCAATAGTGAATGGTGACAATTCCACTTGTCAGCCCAGGAAGAGCCATGACATTTCCAGCAGACAATTGTTTCCGAGGAGGACACTTAGCACAAAGCTGGGTCTGGTCACCCTAAGGAGTCGGGACGCCAACGGATTACAGACGGTTCACCAGGGTTGAACATTTCTAATCACTTTAGGATGGCACTGTTTGTAATCAGGATTAAATGCCAACAGATGAGTCCACTTGCAGGATTTCTGGTTGTGTTTAAATGGTATACTTTGCTTCCCTTCCCTTTAGATAGCTTGCATTTAACCTTTTATAGCCCAATGGTCATTAAAGCCCAGATACCCCGTGACCCATCTGTAACCCATGTACATTTGTGCTCCGGACTCTGCTGACACTTCGAAGTGCTTCTGACTACAAATCTTCTCTGGCCATCATAGTTCCTTCTAATGGCCTTCACCAATGGCCGGATAAAGGAACCATGGAGCCCAATAGGGTACATGCTCTTATAGCTGCAAGAGAGGGAAGCGTTTGTTTACCTGGGGAGGTAACTATTCATCCTTTTCTATTGCAGAGGATATTAGGAGACATGACAGGGCCACTTTAATTGAGCGTGTTGTCTCATGTGGTTAAGCAGGCATAGAAAGCAGAACAATTTTATGTGCTGAGTCCCTGTGATCACCATAAATATCACAGTCCTCACAACTTAAATTAATAAAATGCAACAAGCACAGGATCATATATGAAGTAAAGGTGTGCTAGTAGTTTTTCTTTTTTCTGACAGAACACTAGAGGGCAGCAGAGTGGCTGCAAGGTCAGCTTCCTACTTATAAGGAAAATCCATGTCCCATGATTCCTTGCATTGTCTGCGGCGGATGTGGCTAGTCGCAGCTCTCTATAGCACAATGGGGTGGCTACAAATGAAGACACTTTGAATGACGCATGAATTGTAGCCACATGCATTAAGCATCTCTCAGCAAAGGATAGAAGAGTTTTATAGGGGTGTATTGGACACATAGCAGGTGGAAACAATTATCATTAAGACATAAAACAATTATGTATGTTTTTATTTATGACTTTTGGGACCCTTTAGGTGCCTCATCCCATACAATCACTGTGGTATATCATCTTATATTACCATATCAGCAGTTTCTCTGAAAACACTATTTAGTTATTAGACTCATGACTTCTGCAATGAATCACATGTGCTGCTGATTTCATTATTTTCAGAACAGAACTTTCTCAGTCAGCCGCGGTACCGAGTCATGTTTGGCCCAGTTATCGGGAACTCGGTATAACAGCAAGGAGCATAAGAGACAACATGAGATTCATTCTGATATGGCAAAATCACATGAAAATTAACTCAGGCAAGGAAAAAAGACTTTGTATGCAATTAGGGATGAATGGACTCCACATAATGTAGAGCAGGAATATGTATGTGGTACCATGGTGCACATGATGGTGGTGGTAGTGCCTAAGCGGCCACTTTCCTGCTTGATTGTCTCAGGTTCAGATCTCAGCCAGCTGCACATGGAGTTTGTTTGTTCTCCCCTTGTGTTGTTGGATACAGTGCAAGAGCTTTCAATCCCATTGTTGCTAAAATGTTGGCAATATAGACATAAGGCCATCATGGCTTGGCTGTTTCTTTGCACACATCTTGTCTTCATGGAAGAAGAGGCTGCCATCTTGATTGCCTTCAAAAATTAACTTTTGGCTGCAGTGATCATCTGAGCATCATGCTAACTAAATCTCTCACCTGGAATAAGTATGAAAGTTAGATGTCCTGACCCTGTGTATCAGAACTACAGAGGGGTCACTTATTTTGTACAAGGATTGGCAATAGTTGCTCCCATGAATCTCTCTCGGAAAGTTTCCTTTAAACTTGTGGTTTGTCCATGCAGCAGGCCCGCTGAAATGTTGTCTTTCCGAGAAGCACACACTCACTTTTGCTTTGCTTCCTTTGAGATCCAAAAACAAGCTGTAAGATTATTTGGCTTCCCCCTAAAATTGACCTTAGACTTTAATATAGATTAATATATATTAACATACATAAAGACATTAACATATGACTATGGTAGGGACATTAGATTGTGAGCTCCTTTGAGGGACAGCTGGTCACATGACTATGGACTTTGTACAGTGCTGCTTTATATGTCGGCGCTATATAAATACTGTGTAATAAAGATCTTTGGGAAAGCTCCAACCAAAGACTTGCTGATCTAAACCAAAGGAGATAAACAGAATTACAGAACACATTCAATTATATAAATTTAACATACCAACCATACCATATGCATTCATTTAATGAAGGGAATATTTTTACATGCCAATTTGTTTTTTGATATGTTCAGGAGCATTACTTGGAAGTTGCTTTCATGATCTACAAAATGAATAAATTGCTTTTAAACACAAGATTTAATTTTCACAAGTTTCCAGAAATCGCATTAAACCGTGCACAAATCATTCCCATTAAATCATATGAGGTTATTAAGTTCTTGTTAGAAGTCTTGTAGTTGCCGATCTCTATTGAGTAAGTAATCACGTCTTTCATAAATTCAATTTTCTCAATGGCTTAGACAGCATTTGGGATGGAACAAATGGCCATTTCTAGGCTGAGAGGGCTTCACGTGAATCTATGAAACGTTTTCTTCCTGAATCTTCGTTATGTGCGCTCAGACTGTTACAATATCGGGAGCCCTGGTATAGTATACCAATGTGATCCCCTATACATGTAAGTTGGTTGGAAATTCATTTATTTTTATATATCTCTATAGCAAAGGCAAAAGAGGGATTTAAGGATGAATGAGGAACATGAAAAGGCATGAAGGGTTTTATTCCAAAAAAGGGACATTTGTGACTTTTATATATAAATGGTCAAAACATGTGGACCCTATAAATAATGGGGTTCAGGTGTCCTCAGTGAAGGGTCCTGGTAATCCTCCATCATACAAAGACATTGCAGACAATTGTGCTCTCCCAGCCTTGTGGTCACAGTTTGGTGAAGACCCTTTTCTGTTCCACCATGACTGTACCCTGGGGTACAAAGCCCCCTCCATAAAGACATGGGGTCACCAGTTTGGTGTGGAGGAACTCCAGTGTCCTGCACAGAGCCCTGACCCCAACCCTACTGAACACCTTTGTGATGAATTGGAATGGTGAGCCAGATCTTCTCACCTATCTATCACACCTACCTTTATGACCAGATGTATGGAGGACACCTCCCTAAAAGACCAGATGTCTCTACTGACATGGAGTCACCAGTTTGGTGAGGAGGAACTCCAGTGTCCTCCACAAAGCCCTGACCCCAACCCTACTGAACACCTTTGGGGTGAATTAGAATGGCATCACAAATTATAGCCATAGATGCTCCAAAATCAGAAGAGTGGAGGATGTTATAGTCTCAAGCCAGCTCCATATTATTACCATACACCCATACGACCCATTGGGATGTCCAATATGCAGGCAGGTGTCTATAAAGTTATATTATGTATGGTATATAGAGTGGTATCATTTTGATACATACCGAGACACAAAACGATTCTCAATCTGTGCTTTACCATGGAGTTATTTGGCCTGGGTTTGACCTTGTTTGACTTTGCAGGCTGTACAGTTTGTCCTCCATCCCTGGACAAATATAGATCTGCAATATGGTAGATAAGAAGGCCGTGTACCACGCTGTTCTACAAAGCACAGCTGGCCGCAGATAAGAAGGATAGTTTTCTCCCGTGTATTCCCCAGGCGCCCGTGTGTTTAGAATTTTATATTGGAGAAAATAACACCATAGCAGTCTCTGAAAGCGTCCGGCTCAAAGCACATCTTACAGACATTTTGCCATTGAACCAAATCTACCCCCGTGTCTGATTAGGGGTGTTTCGGGTATTTATCATTTCACTGAAAATACACTCACTCTCACTGTACAAAACAAATGAAACAACATTGTATAAAAAAATAATAATAAAGAAAAAAGTTTAAAAAAAGAAAACTGTTATAATGTTGCTGTCTGATCACTGGGGGAAAGGAGACTGAGGAAATGTTCTCTCCTGCCTGCAGAGGACTAATGATGTCATCTCAGCCTAGACAAGGTCACTGAGTGTTATTTTAATGATAATAAAGTTTTTCTGAAAACTGACACGGGTTCTGTATATTGTGAGATGTTAGGATATAATTCATGCTGACAGGTCCACTTTGATAACAAACTGTTTAAAGAAGAATATTTTCATGTTGATACATGTGAAAGTTAGACAAAGTGAATACCAATAAAAAAGGAAATGGACTGTTAATTCCTTCAGATCAGAGCATGCTGAAAGGTTTCTACAAGTAGATTCAGTGGCTGCGGGGAGCCGCTCTCACATTTTCCATGCAAAGTTTTTTCTCCTCTTCTTGGCTTCTTGTCTTGGCTTGCTCTTCACACAAATGAAACAAATTTACTGTTCTGAACATTTTGTCCACTTACCAGCTGTGTGACCCCCAGGACAATGTACAAGAGATTCACATCGCTCAACTGACCTCTTTCATTATTCACTTCTATGAAGGAGAAGCGAGATGTAGAATATTTGGAAAAATTGGAACTAAACCCATCGGCGGGGGAGAGCTTTACCATATGGTACACTTACCGCACTCACCCTTCTCTAACATTGATCTGATTAAAGCTCTCCAAGGCTGGACAGGATACACTTTGAAGCTGGGTGATCCAGAAAACATGGAATGGATCTGGTCCAGAATTGAAAACATTTTTAGGAACTCCATTCCAGCTTTGTTGGATCACCCAGGTTCACTGATGAACGTGTATCCTCTCCAGCCTTTGGAGAGCTTTAATAAACCCTTGTCCTTTATATTATCCCCCTGATGGCTGCCATCTTGCTCCCCGCTACTTCCAGGTTTCTAGACATTCTCTTTATTCACTGATGGTGTATCCCCACATCTGGCACTCTGTGTGAATAATAATAGACTGTATACTGCATGGTGCAATTCACATAGACTGAACACATTGGGCCTGATTTATTAAAGCTCTCCAAGACTGGAGAACGTAAACTGTCATAGGTGAACCTGTGTGATCCAGAAAACCTGAAATGGAACTGATCCAGGATTGAAAGCATTTTCAGACTATTAGCAACCTCTCTTCAGAAATCCATTCCAGGTATGCTGGATCATCCAGATTCTCCTATGTATTTTCTCCAGTCTTGGAGAGCTCTAAAAAATCAGCTCTATGAACTGGGAGAGCTTTTTAGTCAATGGGAGGGATCCCAGTCATTTACTATAACAACAGGGCCCCGTTGGTTGCTATAGTAAGTGGTAAGAAGCTCTTCTATTGGCTGGTGGTGGTTAGGAAGTGCTCTCTGCTCTTTACCGTAACAACCTGCAGAGCTATGTCCTTATTATGACCACCAGGGAGCGATATAATTGGCTACACATTGCTGAATTACATTAGAAATAGAGTGTCCTTGATAAAAGAATTCCCGATCAATGCTCAAATGACATATTGATCAATTATCAAGTATTTATATATTATAGATGATATATTATAGATATATTGGATATAATATAGATTATAGATATATTAGATTAAATGTGGTAATTGCAAAGTAACCTAATAAAAATATTTACTGGGTATAGCCGGGTTTAGGGGGATCGACAGGTCACTCCAGACCTCCAAAGCCCCAAGCTGAAAAGTCAAAGACAAAATAAGAACTGGTAAGTGAGAAATCAGAGATAAATGAATTCTATTGAAGGTATAAAATGGAATAATCCGATTCATGTATAGGGATGAACTGCCCCACAGTGCCTGCAGCTACAGAGGTCAGTGAGGTTGTGTTAAGAATATATTATTGGGGTTAGAGGTTCACTTTAAGCTGTATTTGTTGTAACATATACAAACATTCTGCAGATGCAGCAAGAACTTCGGTCACAGACACAGTCGCCTTTACCACAAACTGCAGGCGTAGCCTCGTACAAAATAAAGGAGGCCCAGCCTGTGTGACCACCATATCCCTTCTTCTATTCATAGCATTTCCTCGTCTCTGAATTACCCCTCAGGTTGGGAATGAAGCCAGATCACATCAGCACAAAGACAACATAAAAATAACAGATTTTGTTTTTAGACCGGGAAACGGAAACTTTTCAGGATCAGATAATAAGCGTCCAAGGTGAGCGGGCGGTGAAACGCTTTGTGGTGACCCCAGGCTGTCGTGTCCGCAGGTTTATTTTGGGCAGTGACACTTCTTGTGACCCCAGTTGTGTATTCTTGGGGATTTTTCCAGAAGCTTTGCTCTTTGAAGGGAAACAAGGTGAATACCAACAAAATACATCTAGACATCCCCAGCTGCTGAGGACTACAACTCCCAGCAATGTTGTAAGTGTTGTAGTACACTGCATTATCATGCAGAGCCATTATGGCAAAGCTCAGCACAAGGTGACAAGGTTGTTGCATGGAGGAAAGGGATCCATTATTATGCAGACTTGTGATGTCAGTGCTCAGCCAAGGGTGACAACATTGTTTAAAATACAAAAGCCCGAAGCAGACTACCTTAATGCAACACACGTTAATGAGAATCCCACCCAGCTATGGACTGATAAGGTTTGAGGAATCTTTCTGTTCAACCTCGAAAGAAAAAAGAAAAGCACTCTTCCATTTGTCATATTTACCTTAACATAAAGGTGTACCTGAATCCAAGGACAAAGATGTCCCATATTTCAGCTTAGTCCTTGGATATGGTAATTGCCTTAGTTTAATGTTTTAGGCTTTTTTACCCCACGATCCTACCAGTAACTCCTTGTCCTAAGGTGACAACACTCACTACACTGGATCTATTAAAGAACAACGTTGTCACCCTCAGGCCGCATGTATGTTCCTATAGGACTCCTCATGTGAATTCTGTATTTCAGACAAAGCAGCAATGTACCCGATAACACTGCACACAGAGGGCACCGGAAGTATCAGCTCTCTGGATTTCTGGCAGGAACAAGGGGTATTTTATTGTTGCATTGATCAAACAAAAAGACAGCATATTGTTTTATTGTTGGGGTTTATATTCACTTTATTTATGATTATATGGGTGGCTGTGCCATTGTGGGTATTTGCGTCCGCCGCCGCAGGGTAGGTTGTCTCTGTTGACATTTTTCCATACAGAAGGAATCGCTTAAAAGATAAAAACACCGCTGGCTATTTTTAGCGTGTCGTATGGGAAAACAGGCCAATAAATCAAATCCATCTGCAGGCTCACCGCAAAGAGGTCTCCCGCTCATCCTAAAAATAAACTCTGCTACAAATTACAACATGTAGATGTGTTAGTCACCATTTCCAGCCCTCATCAGCTACTTCTGTTGATTGAAAGCAAAGGATTATTGTGGAGACGTCACAACCCACTCCTGTAATCCTCCCAATTTGTGCCCAGAGATCCGGCAACACTGAAAACAAAACTCTCAAAGATTATCAACCGAATGATCACTGAAACCTCAACAAAGCTTTAAAAAACTCCAAAGACATTGCATGAAATGATAATATAGTAATATTTTTATATATTGATCTTGGCATTAAGGTTTTTATTCAGGTTCTTCCTGCTATAGGGTGGCAATGCTTTGTTGCCATCTCCCAGTTGTGCTCCTGCATGGTAACCCTGGTAAAGTTCCTCTTTTAATTTTGTATTATCGGGCCGGTCATTATTGAGGAAGAGACAGGTGATTCCCCCTCAGCAATAATTCACCTTACCTACCTGATCGCTAGACTTTGGCCTGGAGGTACATGAAAAGTGAAGGGAAACCTAAACTCACCAGGGTTGGTGACCTGGCACCCATGCTCAGTGGCAGGAGGAATATCTGCCCATGGTTGGTATCACTGGAGGTAATTGTGCAATTCATGGTGTTGCTGGGAGGAATTGTACCCTATTAGTGGATTTGTTGGTGGGAATTGTGCCCATCATTGGCTCATCATCAGTGTCAATGGAAGGAATAGTGTTGGTGGTAGGAATAATTCCCCTGTAAATGGTGTCAGTGGGAAGAATTGTGTGTATCACTGGTGTCAATGGAATAAATAATGCCCCAGTATTAGTGTTGTTGGTAGGAATAGTATTTCATTATTGGTGTCAGTGGGAAGAATTGTGCCCATCATTGGTGCCCATGGAAGGAATATTGCCCAATTAATGGTAGTGGATAGTCAGTCATTGCTGTCAGTGGGAGGCATTGTACCCATCATTGGTGCCCATGGAAGGAATAGCACCCCATTAATAGAGTCAGTGGGTAGAATTGTGCATATCACTGGTGCCCATGGAAAAAATAGTGCGCCAATAATGGTGTTGGTGGTAGGAACAGTACCCCATAAATGGTGTCAGAGGCAAGAATTGTGCCCATCATTGGTGTCAATGGAAGGAATGGTACCCCAATAATGGTGTTGGTGGTAGGAACTCTGTCTATCATTGGTGTTAGTGTGAGAACGTGTGTTCATCATTGGTATCAGTGGAATTAGGCGTCATTATTGGCGTTAATGGGAAAACTATGCCCAACATTGGTGTCAGTGAGAGTGATTGTGCCTCATGGTTGGTGCCATTGAGAAGAATAATTTCCTATAGTATCAGAGGGAAGAATACTGCCAAAGGGCCCCAAGCAATGGCTCACATCTAGCTTGGAGACCAATGGTTTAAATCCTTCAAGGGACAAGTGTCCTTTCTTTAAAAACATGACAGGTTTTGAATTGTTTCATCTGGCTGCAGGAACATTACTTCCACACAGGGACATTATAATTTCCCTGAAGCATATTGGAAACAAACCTCTATGAACATGAAGCACATCCTAGGCCAAGATTGATCCACCTGCTGTATGTCATTGAGGTTCTTCCTTCCCATCTCCCTATAGGAGATAGCTGACTCGACTTATTTACTCAATATACAGCAATGTCAATGAGGCTGAAAGCTTGAGAAGGCTGAAAAGTATTCTGCATTACAAAGCATACAGCTGGATAATGATCTTGTAGCTTTAATCATGTTTCAGTCTTCTTCCCTAAACACATCATTATTTACAGGAACCTTTAATTCCATTTATTACAGAAGGGTATTGTGTGTCCTCCTCCCCTGGTGCTTTGACTTTTCCCATGCTTGATTTAATACTTTGCAAATTTCTGGCTGTGTATCAGCAGGGTTTCCACACTTCCAAGAACAGTCACTGTTCCCCTTTTGTTCTCATCTTGTTACACAAGCAGCCAGGTGTACAACAGTAAACATGTTAGAAAACTCATGTTTATCAGACGCCAAATAAAACAAGATTTATGGAGGAACATTCGTGTGAACAATGGAGAACATTCAGTTTGCCTCAACTTATGAAAAACAATTTGGCTGCTTTGGGCTTGTTGCAGCCTTAAACATGTTTTAAAGAGAAACTCCAAGAAATAATACATCAATAAAACTCTAAAACATATTGTCTGCTGCTCAATAAAGACAAAGTGATAATGTCCTCTGATAACCCACCTGTCCCTGGGAAGGTGTATCAATCTATAATGGTTGGCCTCTTCTCTAATGAAGTCTACTTTGGGTTACGGCCAGGTTTGGTGTCAGATGGTGTCAAAGCCTTCCTGGGTGGAAGATGCTATAAACCCATTCACATTGCAATGTACGGGTCTTGTGGAAGCCTAGTTTTGGAAGCCTTGGTATTTTAAAGAAGGCAAGAAGGGGTACTGATGGAGAAGGGAAAAGGTGAGGGAGTATCCATGGGTGCGTATGTGTGTTGGATGTGTGCTATCAGAAAGCAAATCGAGAATATGAAGATAAAAGTCACATGCTCCATCATACACGGGAGACTTGTCATGTTGGAGTAATTAAGTGAGGGTTCTGATGGAATTTGGAAGAAGTAAGAGAGCATTGATGGTGTGTATGGTGTTTGGGCAACGATCATACAACACTGTCACATGGAGAAAGTAACATGCCCCATCATATGTATCATATATATGTTGGAGAATTGAGTGAGGGTTCTGATGGAATTGGGAAGCATACGAACATGGATGGTGTGTATGTCATGGTGGTGGTGTTGTTCCCATGTATTTTTCTAGGTTGCCTTAAATTGGACAAACTGTATTGAAAAGCATTGCTGCTAAATTAGTCAGCACATTTTGCAGATGAAGAAAAGGTGTTCATGTTTTTCACAGCTCAGACTGACTGACGTAGATAAGATGAAATGCAACGACTAGGACCTAGCAGCGTCTATGTGTGTAGGAACAATTACATGACAGCAGATTCCCAAAACTGTTCACAGGACTGATACCCTGTACACAGGGACTACTAAAATATATAAAGCAGCCTTTCCCAAAATGTTTACCCCCCAAAAAATTGATGAAATGTTCACTTTATGGTACATGAGTATGACCAGCAGGTTTTAATTTATAATTTAAATAAAATAATAATTTTGGTTGTCCATGGAGAGTTCCCCCTGGTGGTCAGTAGATAAGTAGATAGATTAGAGGTCAGTGCAAAGGAAGGGCCTTATATTAGTGGCCCCTTACCTTGGTGGTCATTGGATAAAGACTCCCTAACATTGCATTTTCATCAGAATACCCCCCACCCCCAAATAAATAAACCATTTCTGAGGTTTTCATTAACAACTTCATACAAGACATATTTTACCTTAAACCATAAATGAATTGCTTTACCTTTTGATCTTGTAAATGTACGTAACATGTCCTATGACTGAATGGTGCCAGAATGTAGCAGCTGATCACTTGTAAGGGAATCCCCAGATAACATTCTCTTCTTGCTTAGAAGCTCTTTATCAGATAGCAAACACATGTGTACACCGTACTCCTGATGATCTGTTGTTTTGGCAAGAAAAAAACACCAACGCAAGACAAAACTTTTTCAGTAGTTTTTGGGAGACTGAGAAATATTTGGAACCTTTTTCAGCTTAGAGTTTTGCTTGATCCCATCTATATCTATTTTGGGGTTTTACACTTTTTTTTAATTTCCCTGGCAAGTAGTGAAGGAAAATATCTTTAATGAAAGCGAGAAAAGAATACAACGTACTTTGAGAACAAATAGGTTCCCCCCTCCCCACACTTCCAATGTCTGAGTTGAGTTGTTTTCAGTGATGGGTCCTGGTAATCCCCCATCATACAAAGACATTGTAGACCATTGGGCTCCTCCAGCCTTGTGGTCACATTTTGGTGAAGACCCCTTTGTGTTCCCATGACTGTACCCCAGGGTACAAAGCCCCCTCCATAAAGACATGGGGTCACCAGTTTGGTGTGGAGGAACTCGAGTGTCCTGCACAGAGCCTTGACCTCAACCCTACTGAACACCTTTGGGATGAATTGGAATGGTGAGTGGGGGCTCCTCACCTGAACCTCCCATCTACCTCTATATCCAGATGTATGGAGGACACCTCCTCAACTAATGGAGTTCAGATGTCCTCAGTGAAGGAATATGTTATTATTCCATCATAAAAACCTATTGCAGAAAAATCCCAGCCCAATGGGCAAAAGTTTGAAGAGCCTCTACAAGGTTGGGTTCAGATGTTTCAAGCGAAGGTTCAAATACAGGACATTGTAGACCATTGGGCTCCTCTATCCTTGTGGTCACTGTTTGGTGAAGACCCTTTTCTGTTCCCCCATGCCCCGGGGTACAAAGCCCCCTCCATAAAGACATGGGGTCACCAGTTTGGTGTGGAGGAACTCGAGTGTCCTGCACAGAGCCCTGACCTCACCTGAACACCTTTGGGGTGAATTGGAATGGTGAGCCAGGACTTCTCACCTGAACATCACACCTGCTATATGGCCAATACGATATGGACCCCACTCCCCTGAAAGTAATTGAGATCTGGGTTTCTATTGAAGTTTTACCTTATTACTAGATAAATCCCTGATAATGGGATACGATCAGATACAACGGTAAAGGTGAAGATAAGAATCATTCAGTCTATTGGATTGGGTGACAAACACGTCGATAACGGGAGGCAACACAACCCATCTCAAGGGAAACCGGCACCACAACGCCTGCTAAAATCCTGAAAAATAAAAAAAGCCTCTTCATCTCTTGTTCCTTTCAATCATATTGAAAAATCTCGTTTTATTTGTTTTTGTTTTTTTTTATTTACTGGTCATTTTTAAGCAGGGAACTAATAGAAAACCACTTTTCTAGTCATCCATATTCACAAAGCAGTTTTTGTTTTTATGAGTCCTCCTGTATCATAGTTTGGTAACCGATGATCCTACAACGAAATCCATTAAATTTCCAACTCCATAGTCATGTGATGTATATTTATGTATCGATGTTTTGTATCAGATTACTTATTATCAGCCATCATTTCTGTAGAAGATAAGAACTCGTCCTCCTCAGTGTGGCTTCTTTCCTGCTTTGTACATAGGAACTTGTGATTTCCAGCATAATTATTAGCCAACTCCATGTTTTCAACTTCTGCAAAACGTTATGATGGGGAAATTCCGCTCCCTATAATCTATAGAGGGCTTTTATTATAAATGTTTATATGACTTCCCGCTTCTTTTTAATGACATTTACCTCTGCCCCGAATTTCTGTTCTGAGGACATTATAAACAAAGGAAAATCCTGGGGTCTATCACGGCACTGACATTATAATCAGAAATCATTAGTTGTTGTAGTATGGTTCAGGAAATTAAATCTGAAACTCTATACACAACTCAATGTTTTATGTTCTAGTAAAATTGTTGCAAATAAAATCTTCTGTAATAGTAAATATTTTATTGATTATTGGTTAGTTTTTATAGTTGATTGTAAGCTCTTCAGGGCAGGGTCCTCTCCTCCTCCTTTGTTACTGTCTGTATCTGTCTGTCATTTGCAGCCCCTAATAAATGTACAGCACTGCATAATATGTCGGCGCTATATAAATCCTGTTTATTATTATTAATAATAATATTCATAATAATCATAATAATATTAACAATAATAACTCCCAAAAAACTTTAATTTGAAAGAGCAACAATGGATTCAAAGCCAGTTTATGAGCACCAAATGCCTCTGCAAAACCAAATATTACAATTGTAAAATTAACAGCAACATTTTAGCCTGTGCAGAAGGTGAAGCAGTGGGTGGAGCTCGGCAAACTCCACCCCCAACATGTCACCTGTAGGAACTACAGTAGGGGCAGATACAGGACCAATCACCATGCAGGAGGAGAGGAAGCAGCAGTGAGCGGTCTTTAGTACAGGAAGCTCCCACACAAAGTCAATATTTCACACTGGAATTCTGTACAGATTTGGAAGAGATGCGCAAAACACTCAAAGATTAAAGTTAAAATACCAATGAAGCATTAAAATAGCTAAAAACCCCAATGTTTCCTAAAGACCTGTGAAACGTAATTTGCCTTTTTTTATTCTTTGTTACACCTTATTTAGGCCCAAAAGGGCCAACGCCATAATTATGAAGTTAAAACTGGATTTCCTACAGACTCATATAAGTGTCATGACGCTCACCAACCTTTGTCCACATAGTGTGTTTTGGTTGCACCACCAATAATAAATGTTTCTATGTCTTTAAATGATAACTGGATTATTGAATTTCTGCCACCTTGTAAATGCCATTCCCTTTTTGGGACTGAAAGTAGACTTCTGGCCTATTGTTCCCTATGGGAGCTGAGACTAATTTCCAGAAAGAACACAGTTCTATACAAATTGTTTTCACAGGAAAAGGGAAGCAGGCATTGCAAATATACCACCAAGAGCCACATTACACATAAGGAGTGCCATGTAAATGTCACGTATATTGGGGGTGCAAAGAATAACTATACTGTACACGGACCGCTTTGTATAGAATACTGATATCTATCACTGATACGTGCTGTAAACAAGTATAATTAGCAGAAAATCTGCTACATGAAAAGTTTAATTAACAGGCTGTGAGAATCATTATCTTCTGACATCAGGAACATAAGATCTGCAATGTGTCTACTGTGCGAACTTGAGTCACGTATGATGTAAATCACAGCTACGCACAGCACCCGGCGTCAATGCATTGCGTGAAATACTCAGAACACAAAACAAGCCGTTAATGCAAAATACTTTGAAACAGAACAATGTAATTATCATGCATGCAGGGGTTTATTTGATTCATTTTATTTTCAATCATAATTAAATTCTTGGTATTCAGATATCTTTATTTTATTAGCGTATTTCAGAATAAGCACATTATTGAAGTGTTAAATCAATCAGGATGCCTGATAAGGTCAAGATTAGCAAATTAGTAAAATTGAGTTTAAGTGCAAAACTTGCATAAAAATAGATTATTATTGTTTATATTTTTAGGGCCTAAAAGCTGAGTTTTATTTTTTTTTTTTCCCAAAGCCCCACTCCTTTATTACTAAAGTAGCGCATTTGTACTGCCATGCAGCAACGAGTTATATAGTTACATGGTAAGTTAGGTTGAAAAAAGACATAAGCCCATCAAGTATGAGGGGTGCTGAGAAGTTCCTGGCTTTGCCCCCTTACAGGTGTAATAGAATAATGAGTGTGGGGTTGGAGTTACGGACCGTCATGAAGTTTTTGTTTCTCCAGGGAAAGTCAGCAAAGGACATTCACACTGAGATGTCACAAACACTGGGGGAGAAGTGTCCTTCCTACAGCACTGTCACAACCATTCTGTGCTTCTAGAAATCATCCAGCTTTTTCTTAAAGCAATCTATAGTAGTTGCTGAAACTACTTCCTGAGGGAGCCGATTCCACATTATCACAGACCTTACAGTGAAGAATCCCTTCCTTATCTAGGGCTAAGTGCTTCTCATCATTTACACAGTGCCTCATACTTCTCCTGCATGTTGTGACTATTACCCCTCATATACACAGTGCCTCATACTTTTGCTGCATGCAGTGACTCATGCCTCCCATTTACAAAGTGCCCCATACCTCTACTGAGTGCAACAACTCATACGTCTTATTTACGTCCCACCTCATATTTCTACTGCATGCAGTGACCGGTTCCTCTCATCTACCCAATGTCCCATAAGTCTACAGAATGCAGTGACTCTTGCATATCATTTACGCAGTGCCTCATACCTCTACTGCATGCACTGACCTCTGCCTCACATGTACACACAATGTATTATGACATGAAGTTCCTTCTCTATACTAAATACGTTGGCAAATTCTTCTCTAATAATCCTCCAATCTTTCAGTTATTTGCAGTTTAAATTACTCCATTGTTTGCACTGTCTCAAGCCCTACTTTTCAATACAGTGCTTTATGCCTGTGACACAGTGCTTTACTCCGTTCTTACACGCAGTGCCTCATACCTCTCTGCAATTACAGTGCTTCATAATTCTTTTTATAAATGTACCAACTCAACCATTCCATTTCATGCATTGAGTTGTGACTTCCTTTAAAAGCAGTGCTGTACACACCTCTGTGGCATGCAGTGCTTTTTCCTTACACAAAGTGCCTCACACCTCTCTGTTTGGCGCAGCGTTTGTGTTACAGGTAGCTTCTTCGATACACATAATGCTCCTTGCGTCAGTATTACATGCACTACCTCACATCTTTGTGAAACACGCAGTACCCCAGCCCTAATCTACCCCATGCAAGTGATTTGCTTGCACTAATAGGCTAAGGTGCCTAATCCATTTATTTTTTGCTTCTCACAGAGCTCTGTGCTCATTCCCAGCGTTGCGTTGGTGAGCTGGTAGTTCTTGCAACACACGGCACTCTTACAGTTCCAGTAATGCTGTTGAAAGAACTATTTGCAAGAAGAAGCAGGATTACATTTTCCATTGCAGAGTTTATTGTTTCCTAGATTGATTGCACACTAAATAGTATTTGATGGGGATGGTGATACAGCATCTAACTTCTACTTCATATAAACAATTTATAGTCATACGGGAACATAAGCAATAAAGATTCTCTGTCCATAATTCAAAAATGATGGATTCAAAGCCGCAATACAAACCTTAAAAACGAATGAGTGGGATGGTTTTCAATTAAGCCTGCACTCTCTCATACTGAATGATTCAGCAAAAAATGACATTGGAGATATTCCAGAGAACAGTTTCTAGGTGTAGAGTTGTATTTTTCCCTCAAGCAGATAATATATTCTATACTACTTTGTATCCAGTGGCAGATTCTAATAAAGACAGTGCAAGAGGCCACTGGGCTCCAGAACTCATAGAAGACCCATGCCCAAAAATTGGACAAGGTAATGCTAATTTGAAGGACATCTGTAGTTTCCCAGTTTATTTGCTGTTCGCACCCTGTGAATAAACAAACCATTGTAGCTCCCAATGTATACTATTTGTGGGCACCTGAACTGTATTAGTTAATTGGACATTCCCTACCCAAACCATACCCAAACCATAGAGTTGATTGCAATGTACAACCTTCCAAGATTTTGGAGGGGGTCTGTGGGGATTTGCCCCATTGGTGAGGTCAGGAACTGATGGTGGAGGAGAAGACCTGGCTCACCATTCCAATTCATCCCAAAGGTGTTCAGTAGGATGAGGTCAGGGCTCTGTGCAGGACACTCGAGTTCCTCCACACCAAACTGGTGCCCCCATGTCTTTATGGAGCTGGCTTTGTACCCGGGGTACAGTCATGGGGGAACAGAAAAGGGTCTTCACCAAACTGTGACCACAAGGCTGGAAGAGCACAATTGTCTACAATGCGTTGAGGTCAGGGCTCTGTGCCGGACCCCTGGGTTCCTCCACACCAAACTGGTCACCATGTTTTTATGGATTCTGTACATTGGGCACAGTCATGGGGGAACAGAAAAGCACCCTTTATCTCACTTTTCCACAATGTTAACACATACAATAGCCCTAAATGCCCTTTTATACTGTAGTATTACCAGAGTAATTTATTGGAAACGTAATCATTTGGAGGGAGGGGTTGGGTTGGTAATGAACATAGGAGAGATGTTCCACATATAATTATGGCATAGATTTAGCATACATGTACTAAGTTGTTTCCATTGTGCTGATAATGTCTCTCACTTCTTTGTGAATGGTTTTGCACTGTTTCATAGAATGGTATATACATTGCACTCTTAATATGTTGTTTGATGTATGCAAACTCTTCTGTTCAGCTCCAAGTATTCCTGAATTAGTCCTAGGTGTTACAGCTGTACTTACCCTTTATTTTGGAAATAAGGGGTAGAGCAGGGGGTTTCCATTCTATCTAGGCCAGGTGTCAAGATCTGAGTAATTTTCCACTTCATTCCAACCCATTCTGCCCTGAGTTACTGACTACTGATAGGTGTTATCCTTCATGGCACCATACCAACTCATACATCTACATAAATATAAGCCGTCAGACAAGTATCTAGATCCTCTGCTGTAATCATTGTTCTAAGAGCTGTGAAAACAAGCACAAAGAAAACATAGGCAACCTAGATAGGAGCTCCGATGAAATATTCTCATATGGGCTGTTCACATAGATATAGAGGGAGTCACGGCTGTGGGAAGAGCCATGATGGGAGACCCATTCATTCATCCCAACCCTTTGTAAACAGCTGTACAAGAAGCTGTCGCTTTTTCTGTAAACATTTTAATGCCATTGTTTGGAAGGATATTGTTTATAACCTGGCTGCTTCACATTGAAACAATGCTAATTATATTTCATGTCTGGGAAAGATGAAAAACAAGCCAGCATAGTCAGTAAATAAGTTAAACATTCACATTTACCGCTTGCTTTAACAAAGCTGCATGTTCGCGAATATTATCCGATTTGTTGTATGAGGAAAACTCCGTCGGTCATTTGTACACGGCTGTTGTCACCTTTTCACAGGACTTTTATTGGAATGTTTTCCACACTCATTGCCCATTCATTTACCATGATGGGTTCATGGCATTTCGTTCCTCAGAAATGCCATCGCCTGGTGCATGTCGGTGCTCTGAAACCGGCCCCGTAATTGGATTCCACAAAGCATCTTCAGGTCACACAATAACAAAACAACTAATAGCTTAATTACTACATAAAACCATCATGTCTCATTTAAATGTTTGTCTGCACTGCATGTTCCAGCCGAGTCACATTGTAACTTTTATTTTTCACCACTCTTTATTACGCTTTGCTTTACCTGCCAATCCCAAGGCTTTGTCTCTCAGCACACCTTACTGGTGCCAAGGCAATTTCACACCTGGCCCACTAACCTGTATTTACCGCCACTCCCATATACCATGCTGCAAGCAACGTGTTATGCATAATTCCATTTTTATTGCAGCTCGGTAATTGTTGGGTACTAGGCCTTGTTAGATCTTGCATTTCTATGGAGTGAAACTCTTCAAGTTTTAATGATCAAATATTAAGGTCAGGTCACAATAGTTGGATGAAGAATGCAGAGCGCAATATTGGTTATGGAACGATTCTGGAGATCAGGGGTGCAGCCAGCAATGGGAACTCAGCACCCTAGCAGAATAGTGAGAGCTGGATATGTCAAACCTTGCTAAATGTTTAATTGGCAACAAATTACATTCAAAGCAGAGTAAGGTGATGAAGGGAGTGAGGTGGGTAGAAGATACCGGGGCCATTAGTGGGTGAAAGCATTGTGGCTTTGGTGGGTAAAGAAGGCAACATTGGGGGTGAGGTGCGCAAGGCATCTTGACCAATGCTGGTTTTGGTGGGCAGTTTGTGATGCTGGCAGCTGGCACCGGAGCCCGGGTTCTTAAACAATCAGCATTTGCAGATTTGTCAGCGCGTGGCAATGAGCAGTACTGAACTTCAAATCGCCGCCCCATTTTATTCTCTATTTAGGTGCTGCGGGTAACATGTAGAGTGCTCCCATAGGAAGCAGATCGCTGGTATGGGAAAGCGGTAACTGCACACGGGTTAAGGGAAGATCTGTTACATGAGAAATGTTGGAATGGGGTGTGCTGTGAATTTGGATGGGAATGGGTGGGAAAGGGGGTGCTCTGGTTGGGGATGTAAGGTGGGTATAACATTTTGTGACCTCATAGGGGTAAGGGAAAGATGGGGTGCTGTAAACTTGGATATATCTGGGTGGGAAGGAAAGATGGGTATATAAATTTGTGACCTTGGGGGGACCATTGAAAATAACGCCCTGTGATCCGGAAAAATGAGAAAGGATTGCTTTGAATAAATATTGGGATAAAAGCACTGTGATGGGTACAGCAGGTGGCATGGAGGCAGTTTGACCCTGGGTAAGGCTGGGCGCTTGTAGCACAATAGCTGGGCACACACGTTATCACCAACACATCTAATTACTTTAAGACTGATTGAATAGTAGAAAATGCCTCAAATACTGACCAAAATACCACTGTGGCATTGATGGGGCAAAAAACAGAGCTGGAAGATGCCATTTGCCAGCTCTGTTATTTGCCCCATTGATGCCACCCTCTGGTCCAACCATCTACCAGCTCTGTTATTTGCCCCATTGATGCCACCCGCTGTCCCAACGTCCAATAAGGAGGGGAATAATGTAACCCATTGGCAGGAGTTCCTTATGAGTTACATATATTATTGATGGTTATTTTGGTAAGGGGGGGGGGTGGGGGGTGGGGATCCAAGATTGATCGACCAAGAACCCAAATTCCTAATCAATATCTGATCGACACATTTTTCATTCACAATCTAAGCTCACACCGAAAACATTTCAAATTAGATTGTCAGCTCCTTTGTTACAGTGGCACAAATATAGACTCTGTAAAGCGCTACAGAAGATGCAGGCGCTATATCCTTTTTCTTTACCAGATTGCTGACGGCAGGGAAATAACAATCGGCAGCCTTTGAGGAAATCCTATTGTGTTAGTGAACTGAAAGAGAAACTTCTAGAAGCCGCCATTGGTGTGCATGCAGTGCAGGGAGGGCCCCGAGCTGTGCGGTGTCTGGGAGCTCACAGTTGTTGTGTTTGCACAGATTACACGGGGTGTCCCCTGCGTGACTCACACAGTAACCTTAGCAACTACAACAAACAAACTCCAACTTGCTTCCCTTTTATGGTCAATCACACGCCAGTGTAGGAGGAAAGCAGAAATCACAGCCTTGTGATCGCTCCAGCCAAACATTTCCAGGACTAACAATCATTCATAAACAAAAGTTCAGATGAAAAAAGTTATTTGTGGAGTCTTAGGTAACTAAATTCCAATGCCAACATTCCCAAGTTTAATGAATTCCATAGAAAATAATTCCATGGAAAACAATTCCATAGAAAACAATTCCATAGAAGATAACGGCATTGGTGGGACTTGTACGGCAGTGTACATGGAAAACCATTTTTATTATAGCCAAAGATAAATATAAAAAAGATTGTGATCAACATACATAAAAAAGGTCCAAATTCCCTAAACACCATGCTGGGTATATTCACAGAGCCGGATTTAAATTGCTCATTACCTCGCCAAACATCCAAATATCTATACTTTATATATTATCTATATTATCTATACTTATTGTCATACTGTGAGGAGATTTGACAATCCGACGCCATCGCAGAGGAACTGTTTCATCTTCTCCATTTAAAATCCCTGATGACGGTCGATGTAAATTGCCTTAAATGTTCCACAAATGCCATTTTTTTCTACAGTATCAATAAATAAAAGTTATTATTATTATTATTTATTAATAAACAGCATTCATATAGCGCCAACATATTACGCAGCGCTGTACATTAAATCGGGGTTGCAAGTGACAGACAAGGAAAGCCCAGGAGAGGACCCTGCCCTGAAGAGCTTACAATCTAGGATTAATGACGAATTATTGTAAATGCAATGAAGAGATGACATCAAAATTCTTTTCATCCTTTGTTGCATCTCAGTTCTGCTGACCTCCTGCAGCTGCTTTGCATCTGCTGCATGTGATGGGACAAGACAGGGTGACAACGCAGGAACACAACTAGCAAACAGGGATAGGGTGTTGTCACCATATGAAAGGAAGCATGAACAAGTAGGGGGGTTCCCTATTGATCAAATTGGCTTTCCCATCCTGTCTATGTGACACTCATACAATAAATGAAAGGTAGAGAAAGACAGGAAAGCAAGAGTGCAGGGAGAGCAAGAGGTGAATATATGATGCTAGGGGAAAAGAGGAGCTGGACTGTTTTATAATGTGCTGTGCGGGGGTGAGAATATGGAAAATTATAACCAATGGACCAGGTTGTGCTGTATGGCAGGGGGGTGCTTGGACCACAAACCTGTCCGAGCAGGTAAATCAGCCTCTGTTATACGGCTCTGCCTATCCAATCCTCAGATTCACACAGCACAGCCCTTACTGGAGGGAAAGGAAACCTGATTTTTCTGTGCTGCAATTTAACAACTCATACAGGTCCTGTCACTCCCCCAGCCTGTGACTGGACACTGAAAGAGAAGTAGCAGAATGACACGCTCATCTCTCCGCCACTCTGCTCTCTCCTTAGCAGATCGTTTTTTTGCACCGCCATCTATGGGCACCTTGTGCTTCTTCTCTCTCTCACCTTGAGACTGACACGTACAGGTGTGTCAGGTACATGCATTGAATGACGAGCACAGAGCTGCTTTCATCTCTGTATGTTATTTACATCTGCACAGAGTTCAGCTAAAAGTTTCTTTCATGTCAGGCCAGGGCTGAGTGCGGCTTCCTTTTTTTTCTACCCCAAAATCAGCTATGAAAACCTTTTTAAAGTTACAGCGTGACATCAATGTCTCAGAAAAACAGGGCCGTGTGTTTTTCCAGCGGGCACAGCCCGGCCCAACGTGAGCAAACTGAAAATACACACGCGGTAAAGTGACACTTTGTGGACCAAGATTTTTTTACGGCTTCTCATTGGCTGGAAAATGAATGGCGAGAGCCAGATAGAGGCACAGTGCCGGTCACTGTACACCAGGCGCACATATTTACCCAGGTGTGGATTTCCTTTATTGCTGGAGAGACGGGAAAAAACAAGTTATTTCTGTGCACAATTTAACCGTTGTGTGGACGGCCGAGGCCAAGAAATAACACCGGCATCCGAATGGCTTTAGGATTTCCAGGCATTTGGGGGATGGGGGTATAGATGGAGCACAGCATTCCGGGGGCCCTAAGGAAGGTTGGCATCCCACATATTTGCCGGGTTTGAGCCTTGACTACCCTAAATTTGGTGCTGACTGTATTTGGTGGCTATGCCAGGACTTATATAGTGGTCACAGGACCGGGGACCCCTGAAATTGGATTGGTAGTGGTGACCACGGCTGACCAGGTGAAGAATATTTCCTAACATGTCTTTGGCACGGGGCGACTTGTTGGGGATTGTGTTGTCTCGTGCACAAATCTGACATGTGTATAGAAGTTACCCCATGTTGTTGACAGATACCTCACTTGGATCAGGAAGGACCCCTATACAAGTTAGGGGAGGTGGTGCCGCTGGTCCTCCCCTCTCCATAGAACAGAACGGGTGCTGTATGTGCAGAATTCCCTGTCATTGGAAATGATCACTAGTGGCGAAAGGCTAACTCTTGCACTATTGGTGATCTGCAGCATTCTGTCCCAGCAGTGGCCCCACATTTGCAGCACTTTGCTATGTGCCTGGGAGCGGCCAATCACTCCATCTTCCACCAAAGGGGCCTAAGGTGATACATGAGGTCACAAAGTTCCTACCACGGGCCAAAACTGAACACGCACAGCCTGTAATCCAGATTTGACTGGAAGCAAGCTGACCCACCAGCATTTTTTAAAAATGTGTTAAAATCTGGGGCAAACCTGCTCAAACACAGGCAGGACCAGTTTATAGGGTGGGGGCAAACTGCCTCGGGCCCAAATCAAAAGAATAGCAAGGAGATTAAGGAGATGAAATGCTGCCACCAATTTATATTGTCCCAGTGTTCCTGTCCCTGAACTCAAAAGGATTATACAAACTCCATATGGATGCTGATAGCTAGCAAAGCAAAACCAGACATCTAAGGGAATATGCAAGACTGCTGACCGGCAGCCCATTGATTGAGATTGTAAGCACAAAAGAGGTCTGAATTTAGCCAACGTACACCCAGCCCTTGTCCATACATGAAGGTGTGCATCTGGCTGGAAAGAATAACACATGACGTAGCGTGCTTGCAGAGGTCCTGATAACTGTTCTGTCTTGGCTGAACCTATTTATAGTCCCGATGACTAAGGGATATCTGAGATGTCGGGATATATATAAACAAGAGCTTGTCATTACATCATCATCCAGGCATGGTCCCTGCTTCACATGGCCATTGTGTGCACTGGATGCCGCTCCATGTACCTACTTATTTCTAAAAGCATAGGTAGATGTAATCTACCAAAATCACATGTATTATCAGGAATCATTTCCAAGAATCATTCCATGAAAGTTCTTGGCGAGGTATTTGCATTGTGTTCCAACCTTGAAGCTGGAGACAACATGTGGTCATTTCAACAAATGTTGTGCACGGTCACCGTCAGGCACGGTCATCTAAAACGTAATCATCACTAAAGAAGAGACCACAGCATGGGCCTGGTAATGGTTGACGTTTCGTGACCTCTTGCGCACCACCCAGACCAAAGAACTCCAAAAATAGGGACAATGGGGAGCAGCCTAGTCCATGGCAGTGGCACAGTAGACAAAGGCTTCCCAGCAAGGTGTACAAGTATTAGACTAAAGAAGGCAAAGATCAGCATTGGGGTACAGCAGGCTCTGGTGTGCTCAGGAACAAGCAATGGTCAGCAACAACCACCATAACAGGTCAGTCCTGCTCGGCAGCAGAAGGTCACTAAAAAAAACTATACAAAAACAGTATTGTTATGAATTCATCCAGCCCTGAATGGTTCACCTGCTCAGTCTCAAGTTTGGATACCATGTGGCCAATTGATTCACATGTGTGTATAGAGACATTTACCGCATTGGCATTTAGGACCCATCTGGCACACGTCCTGCTGAATGCACCTGTGTGTGTAAATTGCTTGTTTATACTTTAGAGTGAAATTTAGGAACTAAAAAAAGATGTGATGATTGCTATGATTGGAAGCAATGTCCTAATATCCTGCAAATGACTGATTGCAGGTCTAAAACTGAGCTTGCTGTCATTGCTCGGCTCGGGCCCCCAGGGAGGCGATTATAGTCACCCAGCCCTATTCATGCCGGCCAGTAAAGTCACTCTCAGTTCACTTTAATTAAATTACAGGAAAGGATAAAAAACACTTGTCCGTTAACCTGCTGCTCAACCCATAACATAACCAAATCTTATTTTCCATACTTGTTTCCAGTGACCTGGCCTTGTAAATTCTCAAGTATTCTCCAGTAAATTGCTGGCCCGGAATTCTTGTTACAAAACCAAAAACACAGCACTTCATTAAAGGGTACGTTGACTTTCATTTAAGCTTGGCTTGTCCGTTCTGCCCTTCCGATTTATTGCAGATGCAAAGCCACCCCAAAAATTAAGAGAGATGCAAAGAAGGCAAAAAACAAATAGCAACTTATAATTGTGGTTTTGTTGTTGGTCATGTGACCACTTTCACCATTCCTCCAATATGCCTGGGGGGTTGCTGCACACAAAAAACGTGCCGGTCTCAGAGGTCACTCTGTTAGTTTAAGGGGTCTCCAGGTACAGAAGGGGTGGAAGTGTGAAGGTTAGGATAATGCTGAACAACAGTAAGTGAGTGTTCTCACCTTAAAAAAGGTGGTGGCATTATTACAAGTTTGAAAATTAAAACAATTGAAATAAATAAAAAGCAAGAGAAAGAAGACATCATGTGAATATGGTTCAGGGTTCATGGCAACCAATAGCCACTCTTCCCTTCACAGATATTTACTTACCTGCATGCTATGGCTCTTGGCAATGTTTCCAACCTGCAGCCAAAACCTTTTTGTTGTCAGTTCTGCACAATCAAACTCTATGGGCTCCTATGCTTTGTACTCCATTGTTGGAATATTAAATTTCAGAGGCCTTCAGTCTGTCTAACACAACCTTTCGGGTAAAACATTTTGGGTCTTAAGGAACCCTGGCCGAACCAATTTATTGGGGGACAGTGGTAAGCACACCCCATTGGTTTGGTAGGTGATTGGAAGAATGCCTCATACCATGGTGGCCAGAATACCCCTCTTACACACAGCTAAAAAGGTCATTGGTGTCCCGCCATTGGCTCTGCCGAGTGTCATTTGCACTGAAAGTACATTGGCACCATCAAATGTAAGGTCAGTAAGCCTCAGCTCAAGGAAACCCAAACAACCTCCAGAGCAACCCTTCATATCTGAAAGAGCCTAAGGCTTCCATAAAACTATTTCTGAGAATGGTTGTGTGAAATAACATATATCATGTTCTACAACCTTCAGTCATTGCATACACAGAGACAGTTTTTGGTCAGTTACTGAATGAATACATTCTATAAATACTTCTGACATCGTCTTCCACATTTACTAATCACTTCAGCAATAAAGCAGGAAATATACAATAATGCAGAACCACAAACATATCTCCATAAATATAAAAGTTATATGACGGGAGGATCTCCAGCTCCCATTTCTGGGCGGTTCATTTATTTTCAGTTCCAGGATTTTGCTGTGTTTTTTATTTTTTTATATGATTTTTTTTATATCTTTTGGCTCTGGCAGGTTCAGCATTGGATAAGATAAGCATTCTGCAGAAGGGATCAAAGCTAGGGATTAGATTAGGGGTTGGATTAGTGTTAAAACTGGGGGTCGGGAGGGTAAGGCCAGACTCAGATGGGTAGTTGTGGTTCAACACTTTACAACTGCTACTGGACCGCCCAAACCCTGAATAATATTGAAGCATATAAGAGCAGCTGGAACACCATTTTTCTGCCCCTTGAAAGCAATGTGATTGCACTATGGTTTTCCATGCAAATCTCCAGCTGTCTTCTGTGGAACTTCTTACCAACTTCTTATCAATAACATTTAGCAAGCAGTTGAAATGGAAATCCATGGTGAGCCATGATCCTGTGCCAAGAGAACTTCAATCTCTCACAAGTGCTTTCTGGAATTTGTGTCCATTTCCTTCTCACCTCTCTCAGGTGCAAAGTGGTTGAAACAGTCTGTGGTTAGAGGTGCCTGTCATAGGCCACAAATGGAGATCATGGATGTTTTTTTGGATGACTACTTCTAAAATGGTGATAATGTCAACAATTGTAAAGAATAGGTAGCATGCGCAACATATGAATATGATGACCAGTTAGAAATCATTGATCATGGTGGCTTACCTACTGGTGACAATGGCAGAACAGGCCTGAGTGTTGGAATATTTGTGCTCTCCATGGAAAGTAACAAGGTGAGAATCCAAGAGATCAATTCAAAGCATTGTCACCCCATTAAATTATATGGGATTCCAATGACTGGGTTTACATATGGTAATAAAAATTTTACTCACTTTTAACTGTTACATGAACAGTTAAATAAATAGAAAGTGGCTTTGGCTGAAAAGCATTGTGGGAAATATGGAATTCATCCAGCTCTGCATGGTGCATAAGCCAAGTGCACTTCTTTATAAGAAAGCTTCTTCCTCCTCGTCTCTCGGTATTCAGAGCACAGATGACTTCTCTGCAAAAGCAAACAGATTAGTGAGACGCAGAATGCACTCATTGACCCGGGGTGTAGAGGGAACAGTTTATGAGCAGATACCAAAAAAAATGTTTTGGAAATGGCATCCTAGATACCTTTTAATTGTGTACCTCAAAAACATCATATGCTCGGTGTGCCCTTGTAAATAGAAGTGATGTACTGAGTCTAAATGATCAGTGATGATTTAGTCGTTCACCATTCATCCTTATACCTGTCCACACACTGGTCAATAGGTGCATGACCTGGCTACCACCATACACCTATGGGCCAGGAGAGCCGATATACATCCAGGAGAGCCAACCAATGGTAGCTCTCCCCAATGTCTACATTGGCAAACCACATAGCTGTATTGTTAGTGAACACTACAGTAGTATAGGGAGCGCTACTTACTATATCTGTTATAACAAGAATCAAATATTGATCAAGAATGAGCTCATTCGTGAAGTCAAGTAGTGATTGGATGAGAAGACCTGGCTCACCATTCCAATTCATCCCAAAGGTGTTCAGTAGGATTGAGGTCAGGGCTCTGTGCAGGACACCCGAGTTCCTCCACACCAAACTGGTGACCCCATGTCTATATGGAGGGGGCTTTGTACCCTGGGACACAGTCATGGGGGAACAGAAAAGGGTCTTCACCAAACTGTGACCACAATGCTGAAGAAGCCCAATTGTCACCAAGGTTTTGTGTTTGAGCCTTCACTGGAAACCTCTGAACCCCACCATGGAGAGGATCCTCAGACTTTTGGCCATTGGGCCCTGAATTGTTACTATTGGCTTTGTATGATGGAGCATTAACATGATCCTTCACTGGGGACATCTGGTCTCCATCATTTTAAGAGCTGTCCTCCATACATCTGACCATAGAGGTAGGTGTGATGGTGACCCCATGTCTTTATGGAGCTGGCTTTGTACCCCGGGGCACAGTCATGGGGGAACAGAAAAGGGTCTTCACCAAACTGTGACCACAAGGCTGGAAGAGCAAAATTGTCTGCAATGTGTCTGTATGAATGACGATTACCAGGACCCCTCACTGGGAACCTCTGGTCTCTATCATTTTATGAGGTGTCCTCCATACATCTGACCATAGAGGTAGGTGTGAAGGTCAGGTGAGAAGACCTGGATCACCATACCAATTCATCACAAAGGTGTTCAGTAGGGATGAGGTCAGGGCTCTGTGCAGGACATTCGGGTTCTTCCACACCAAACTTGTGGTCTTTATGAGTGAATTCCTTTGGTTTAGGTATAAAGAGTGGGAAGATTTTGATCACACAGTGATTGGTCCACATGTAAGGTGGGTGGCTGGTTTCCTTTGAGTTTTGGTTTGCCTTTAGATGACTTTATTAGCAGTTATGCAGTCGGCTGGGCGGTGAGTAGCAAGCATTAATTGTCTGAGTCTTTGGATATATGAGGGTGTGTCTGGGAGTATAAAATTCAATCTTGATAATTAGCTGCTTGGCACGGAATGAAAATCAGTTACATTTCACCTACCTCCATGTTCCTCGATCTCTATATCTGGTACAGGTATTAACCAGAACGCAATGGGTGTTGTCTATCAGATACTTTTCACCTCCATGTTCCTCTACCTCGAGAACGCAATGGGTGTAACACAGATGATGCGACCCATTTGATATAGGTTTTCTATTATGGACCCAATTGTTCTCAGTTATTATTATTATGTAGATAAATATTGGACCACATTTTAGGAAATGCAGAATTCCAGAAGTACTTCCTGTTTACGGTAACATTGAAAATAGCATAGGACCCGGGACGGGAATGCTGGGACAATTTAGTACCCAAAGCTAAATGTGCCCCCTTCTATACATCTGCATGGGTTGCAGGTGCTGCCCTTTGCTTCCCTTCCCCCTGAATGGCCCAGGTTGGCTGCCTTCTCTGCCTACCCCTTGACCTGGTCCTAAAATACGGCTGTGGACTCAGAAACTGTGCATTGAAAGGGCTGGAATCTGAAAAAAGTGTTATCAGCTGCACATCACCTACTGCCCGTCTGTCCTCTGATGTCGGATGATGGAGATGATTCTTGTGGAACAGACAGACCACTCATGGCTTTTCCATGTCACCATGACTCATGAATAAAATGACACGCTCTGGAAATAAGGCGGCACCCAATAAAACCTAAATCCAAGAATCATTTTATTCTCTATAAGGTTAATGACAGATAAACCCAACGCGTTTCGGGGTCACAAAGATGCCCCCATCGGGGCCAACATGTTGGTTCTGTCTGTCATCACCCTTATTTGGAATAAAGCTGTTTTTTGGAGTGCCATTTTTAATTTTCAGGCTCAGCTCTGAACTTCTGACAGATCCACAAGTAATAAACACAGCAAACTGAATCATATTCAATGGGACATTATCAGCCAAACAGGAGCAAAGAGTAATTAATTGATGCGGCTTCCATACAATTTAGCCAGAGCCGTATCTGGATTCAATCGGACACAAAACTTGTTTTCTTTGTTGGTATTCCAAGATGGGTTTTAGTTATGATTATATTATCGTTGTGCCTATATACCCGTTTCTCTGTGCTTATATCAAGAGTCAGGGTGAATGGATAGATTTGGATGAAAGTAAGATTGCATTTTACTCCTGGGCAGTCCTTAAACCTCCACAGCTAATGTAGTTACAAGGTATAGAAAAGGACTGTTAGCACAGACTGGAAAGGGGTGTGTCCATGACAGCCTGGGCTCACAGGAAGCAAATTAACACTGAGAGTCATTCAACCATGCATTGGATCCTGGGTGAGTCTGTTGGGGCAGCATTGAAAAGTAGATGAGTGTTGCAGCATAAGACATACGTGCAGTGATAACCGGGCTGTAATGTTTCCCCCACACCATGCACTCAGACATGTGAATACAGTTTACTTTCCTGATAATCCGGGTGAAATGTAATAACAGGCTTTCTCATAACCCGTTAATCCCACAGACGTTGTGGTTGTACAGAGCGTTCAGTGACTTCAGTTTCATATTCATAAACACAATGTATTTACACAATGACACCTGTTTTCTGTCAACATGGCATTTCCAGCAAAGGTATTTCTGAGAACAATTACAAATATTTGTGCAATAAAACACTTTTACTTACAAACACCATTTCATATCCCGTCACAAGATTGGTGTTTACCGGTTGCCACAAGTAACTTACTGCAGTATAATATAATAGTCTAAAAACAAAGGAACCAGAATTGGAGAATGGCCCTGGTATCGGGTTAGAGCTGACCAGATGCCAATCCCCCAATCTAAGGCTAGGGACATACATCAGGAAAAGATTTCCAGCAACAAAAATTGCCAAGGGACATTTGCCCCAAGAGAAAAAAGCCGGGTTCTGGAGAGAGTTCTAGGTCCTGGAGATCTGAATTCTGGGTCCTGGAGAGAGTTCTATGTTCTGGAGACCTTAGGTCTGGGTTCTGGAGAGAGTTCTATGTTCTAGAGACCTTAGGTCTGGGTTCTGGAGAGGGTTCTAAGTCCTGGAGACCTAAAGTCTAGGTTTTTGGGAGTTCTAGGTCCTGGAGAGCTGAAGTCCGGGTTCTGGAGAGAGTTCTAGGTCCTGGAGACCTGAATATGGGTTCTGGAGAGGGTTCTATGTTCTAGAGACCTTAGGTCTGGGTTCTGGAGAGGGTTCTAAGTCCTGGAGACCTAAAGTCTAGGTTTTTGGGAGTTCTAGGTCCTGGAGAGCTGAAGTCCGGGTTCTGGAGAGAGTTCTAGGTCCTGGAGACCTGAATATGGGTTCTGGAGAGGGTTCTATGTTCTAGAGACCTTAGGTCTGGGTTCTGGAGAGGGTTCTAAGTCCTGGAGACCTAAAGTCTAGGTTTTTGGGAGTTCTAGGTCCTGGAGACCTGAAGTCCGGGTCCTGGAGAGAGTTCTATGTCAGGGCCAAAGGCCATACACAGGGGGCTACAGCCAGGCAAGGTATCTAAGGGGTAAAGCGAAGTCATAGTGAAGGACTGGCAGGGTCAATACTGGCATCAGACAACAAGAGGTCAAATAGCTAAACATGTTATCATTTGGGCTTATTTTTCTTTGTTTTTGTGTTCAGCTCCAAGCTCCTGATCCCACTCACCCTGTATACATTTTTTACATTTCTCAGCATCATTTTTTACTCCCTGTCGGGAATAGTGGAATCTGAGCACTCGGTGCTGTAGTCTAAGCCCAGGGTCCAAAAATTGCTTCTGCCCCTCACAATTATCAACCCATTTTAGGAATATAGAAAAAGCACCACGCCATGTGTTTCTTCCTGCTGGCTTGTACGTCACTACACCCACAGAAGCTACATGCACGGACACTAACATGGATCAGTCAGTGGAGAGCTTTCTGTAAGATTTCCTCTGAATCAACTGCAGATTTGGGGATCTGATTTTGGGCAAGTTCAGAAATGCATTGGGATCGAGCGATCCCGCATGGCTCCCCGTACCACAGGTTCCTAAAGACGTAGCATCTGTATATTGGACAGCTGGCAGCAATGAGCGGCCCATTGCCATACCAACTCATTCCCTTTGGCCCCCTGACATATATCTAACTGTTATAACACTCTTATTTGGCCCTCAGGCACGTTGTCTTGGGGTCACCTTCCATTTACCCCCCATATTCAGAACATTTCCAGGTCCGGTCACTTTCACCTACGCAACATCTCCAAAATCCGCCCCTACCTGTCCCCTGAGACCACCAAACTCCTTGTACACGCTCTTATCTCCCGTCCCCACCCACCTACCCCATACACAGCATTCCCTACTTATTTACCCCATACACAGCCTTCCCACCTATTTACCCCATACACAGCCTTCCCTCCTACTTACCCCACACACAGCCTTCCCACCTATTTACCCCACACACAGCCTTCCCACCTACCTACCCCATACACAGCCTTCCCTCCTACCTACCCCATACACAGCCTTCCCACCTACCTACCTACCTACCCCTTCACAGCCTGCCCACCTACCTACCCCATACACAGCTTTCCCACCCACCTATGTACCTGATACACAAATCCCTCCACAGTTCTTGCCCCACTTACCTTTCTGCCCTGATAGATAAATCCCCCCCTATCCGCTCTCTTCACTACTCTGCTGACCTACTAATGACTTCCTCACTCATAACCTCATCACACGCACGGCTCCAAGACTTCTCTAGAGCTGCCCCGACTCTCTGGAATGGTCTCCTCGTCCTATTCGGCTTGCTCCTACTTTCTGCTCATTTAAAACCCAACGCTTCCCCCTCACCTACCCGTCTTCTGTCTCCTAAACCCTCACTACTTCCCACCATTCCATATCCCCCTCCTATCGTGTGATACTTCCCCCACCTCCTAGATTGTAAGCTCTTCAGGTCAGGGTCCTCTCCTCCTACTGGGTCACTGTCTGTATCTGTCTGCCATTTGTAACCCCTATTTATTGTACAGCGCTGTATAATATGTTGGTGCTATATAACTCCTGTTTATTAATAATAATAATAAAATAATATAATAATAATAATATAATATAATAATATAATAATAATAATATAATAATAGTAATATGATGTTGCCACCAGGAATTGCTTGCCCTAGCAGTGGTTCCCTGGCACATGGAAGCTATAAATGCAGCAGAACCTCACCCCCCGTGTGAATGTGGCCCCGGGTTTGGGTTGATGTTCCTAGTTTAGGGTTCTGAGGTTTCATTACCAGAATATTAAATAAGAGAAGCCATTATTTTATAACGTTGGGGGTCGGTGAGCCGGAGGATCTGCGGGGACAAAGCACAGAGCATTCGGTATTTCGCTGTCATAGATTTTCCTTATGACACGAGAAAGTGACAACCGGGTGTCAGATTCCACACACAATCACTAATAGCAACAATTGGGCTCCAAGTTATCTTCTGCTGATTACACCTTCCCGCTTGTATTTGTATTGGATGTAACCATAACCTATGGTGGATAATCAACTTCATATCATCCATGAAAATCTCATATGAGCTTTACCTAGCTACACCATTCCTCATCCCCCCTTTCCAATCTCTTTGATTGACATGGATAGGGATCACCATAGACACATTGGTTGCATTGCATCATCTCTACTGACCCTGACCAATCAGATTCAATGGGGCCACAAGTGCATCTTCCCTATAGACAACAGGTGCCCAGCTCTAACCATCCACGTTTCTGTCACTAAGATGAGGCTTGGATATCCACTGATTCTTATGCTGTCCAGGATATTTTCTTTTTTCACCTGGGACATGTGGCTGGATACTTGCCTCACAGTCCCATCAATTTTGGTGGCATTACTATATTTTGGAGCTTTGCAATAAACTTTAGCAGCTTTAAAAAAAGAAATGTATTGACCATGCACTTTAAAAAATAGGAAAGCTACACTTTTTCTCTAGTGACCTTCTGACTTTTGTAACAATACAATATTCATGATGGGTCCCCACTTGAAAAGTTGACAGGTAGATTTAAACAAATGCTTTACCCAACTATAAATCTGATTTGCATGCATATTTTTTTAACTTGTGCCATGTTCCCACAGACCCTCTGAACACCATTCAGGGGAACACTTCATCCACAATAATAATATTTTTGTATCCAAACTCCGGAAAATGGCCCTCAGATCCTTATTGTTGATTATCTTCTTGGCCCGGATATCTCAGATTCTTTGACGCATACTTGTTACATTTTTGGGCTGGGATTGTTCCAGCGGCTGCGGTGAATATTCCGGTAATCTCACAATTCTGTGTCTACCTGTCTGTGGGATTATTGGGCGCATTGTCTGGATCGGCCTTTGTCTCGGCAAGCTTCTGCCTGTTGATTGGTGGCAGCGCTCCAGTTATATAACATGCGTTGGTTTTTCTTGGAAGGAATGCAATGAGGACGATGATCCTTCCAATTAATAAATGTTTTGTTTCTACACGGTGAATGTTTATGGCCAGGAACCCGAGAGACGCAGCCATGAGCAATGTATTAAGCAGAGCCCAGGCTTCCAGGAATCGCTCTGCTCACTGTAAAATCCAGATCCAGTGCCAGGAGCTGAACCCGGGGCAGATATAAAAGGCACAGAGAACCATATTCATGAATACATCATGTACATGGATTTTTATAATGCAGCCCATGTCAGTCAAACTGACCTGGCATTAACCTCATGTACAGCAGAGCTCAGAGGGGGAGAGAGGGAAGCAGAACAAGAAGCCTATTGGTTAGGTCTGGGTGAATCCCCAAACCCAATCCCCATTTATGTCATTTACCTGTTCATTCAGAATTAAGATAAGCATTTACAGGAGTTCTGCTTGCTTCTATTTTAAATATTGCCAATATGGGACAGATGATCAGAGATCTGATGATCATCATCAGCCATGTGATATTCCGGTGACAACTCTCATTTATAATCCATGGGAATAGGGGACGCAATGTTCTTTTGTGACAATTGCTGTACACAGCTGTCATTGTCATTCCAAGCTGCTGCATGTACAATCTGAGCTCTCAGATCTGATATTGTATTGGGAGAACCATCCATCCGTAAAGTTTGCATTCCATTCAGACCAAATGTTTCAGCATTAGGGGGAGGGCAGCTTTAGATTGCCAGCATACTGAGCAATGGTGAATACACAGGCAAGGTCATGTCAGTACAAATCGTTGCAATTTGCAGGTAATTGTCGGGCAATGGTTACAGTAGATGGGCAACAAACTGACAGTTAGATTGCACAGCTAACCAAAAGGCTAAAATGTTAAATCCATCAGTAACTCAGCAGATCATCTCTCCATGCCCCCTCCTTACCAGCAGCCACTCCTCAGCTCAGCTTACTTTGTTCCATCTTCCGTATAATAACTCAGTAGCTCAGCTTAACCTTTCCTCTCCCTGCATAAACTCAGCATCTTCACTGCCTCTCTCTTCAACCAGTAACCCAGCAGCTCAGCTCTCCCCGTTCTCTTAGTTCCTAAACTCAGCATATTCTCTGCCCCTCTCTTCCACCAGTAACCCAGCAGCTCAGCTCTCCCTGTTCCCTCTCTAAATAGACTTGGCATCTCCCCTGATCCTCTCTTCCACCAGTGCCCAGCAGCTCAGCTCTCCCTGTTCTCTCAGTGTATAAACTCAGCATCTCCCTGCTACTCTCTTCCACCAGTAACCCAGCAGCTCAGCTCTCCCTGTTCTCTCCCTAAATTGACTGCATCTCCCCTGCTACTCTCTTCCATCTGTAACCCAGCAGCTCAGCTCTCCCTGTTTTCTTCCTAAATAGACTTGGCATCTCCCTTGCTACTCTCTTCCACCAGTAACCCAGCAGCTCAGCTCTCCCTGTTCTCTACTTCCATAGACTCGGCATCTCCCCTGAGCCTTTCTTCCACCAGTAACCCAGCAGCTCAGCTCTCCCTGTTCTCTACCTGCAAAGATTTGTCATCTCCCCTGCTACTCTCTTCCACCAGTAACCCAGCAGCTCAGCTCTCCCTGTTTCTTTTTCTCAGCAGCCCAGCTCCCTCTTCCCAACGCACTTTTTCTTTGCATACTCGTTATTCCTATTACATGAATACGAGTGTGTTTTATTGTTCAAATAATGTACCACATCCCAAATAAATTCAAGATACCCTGTTACAAAAACCAAAGGGACTTTTTAGGTACCATATATAAAACTGGTCATATTTATTCAAAGTAATCATTAAAAAATATATACATATATACGCACCAAAACATTACAAATATATGCACATTTCATATTACATAAAGGTGCCAATTAAGGCCAAACTTCATCCAATTGATCAATGAGAGAACTCCATTCAAGAGAGATCCCATTTCTCCATATTGGCATTTAGAATTTTATTAATTGATTATTTATTATTAATGCCTCTGCTCAGCACCATTTGTAGGAAAACCTTTGTAAATAAGTATAATAATAACTATATTCTATGTTTTGGTTCTTTGAATGAATTATACTAGAAAATGTTATAAATAACAAATTGTTGTTCTAAAAGTTTTCCTTGGAATGTCTTGTTGGTGACCATGAAGATAGTTTGGTCTTCTTGGTGAGACATCGGGGGACTCTGAAGGACGATCAGCTGATAAGTTGTTCCAAGAAAAGCAAACTAGCGTCTCTTATGTTGTAATTATTATGAAGTTTATGCAACTTCTGGTGAAAGACTTATATTAGATGGTTATGTCTGGGAGTGTTTTCTTCTAAATAATTCCAAATTTAGGGAAGAGGCGGGAGCTGAGCTATTGGGTCAGGTCTTGGAGGGAAAACAGGGAGTACTGAGCTGCTAAGTTACTATATGGAGCAATAGTGGGGTGAGCTGAGTTACTTTATCAGTACTGAGTGGAGGAAGCAGGGTGAGCTGAGCTGTTCGGTCACTTCTGGAGGGAAAGCAAGAGGAACTGAGCTGCTAAGTCACTATATGAAGGGGTAGCGGGGTGAGCTGAGCTACTATATCAGGTCTGAGTGAAGGAAGCAGGGTGAGCTGAGCTGAAGCAGGGTGAGCTGAGCTGCTAGGTCACTATATGAAGGGGTAGCGGGGTGAGCTGAGCTACTATATAAGGTTTGAGTGGAGGAAGCAGGGTGAGCTGAGCTGCTAGGTCAAGGCTTAAGGGGGAGGAGTGAAAACTAAAGAAATAATACAAGAGGCTATAGTTAATGGGATTGCCAGGCCTTGGATTTTACATTAAAGGTAAATGAGGAAAGAAGAAGAGAAAGAAATGGCTTTTTTTGTGGCAAGACTCCAATCAAGATGTGCTTTATTGAATCAGGGACTTTTTTAGTATCCTGAGCTATACACAGTCCTCGCATGCTTAGAACATAGTGATGTATATTACAAAACCAATGTACAATGTTACATTGGGTCCTAGGCACTTTGTCTCGTTATCCCCGTACGTTGGGCCTACTGGCTTCTATTTGAAGACTTACACTAAAGAACACAGAATAATAAAATAATCAGAGAAATATATTACATAATGTAGAGAACGTGAAACATGCTTATAATATTCAAAAAAGTACACAACATATTCCAAATGGTACACTCCATAGTCTATTCCTAGTATATATAAAATGTGATCAAACAATGTTCAATAAAGTTTCCAAGAATTCATTACATTGTAATTTATAGTATAGAATATATCATATTACATTTTCAAGCCCTTTACATAGTAAATAATTATGGAGGAAGATGTTCATGTGGCAAAATTCATGTTCAGGGATATCAAACTCAAATACACACAGTGGGCCAAAATTAAAAACTTAGGCAAAGTTGCGAACCAAACTTGAAAGTGAAATAGCACCGCTACTACAATTCCCTGCGTCTATAAAACAGTCCAATGCGGGGCCACACATAGGCAGAGAGGCCACTGGTCTATAGACGCGAGTAATGCCGGGAGTTGTAGTAGCGGCGCTATTTCAATGCAGCGAGGGGCCACCTGCAATTCATATTTAGGATTCCTTTGGGGGCCAAAAAAAAAAGAGTTTGACACTCCTGTTGTAGACTGTGAATATTGGCATGATTGCAAACTGTCAATGTACTAATATGATTACTTACTTGTTAGTTGGTATTCTAATGATTGGTGAAAGAAGTGATAAAAATAAGGAAGTTGGCTGTCAGAGGGTAATAGGAATTTATGTTCCCGTATTCTAAAAAAATTAAACATATAAATATCTATTGTATCTTTAAATGTATAACAATATAGCATTGCTGTGAGAGGTTTAGGTACTTATTGGTGGCAGGGGGTAGATGAGAGTATGATTGCCCAAATTCTTAAATGGTCCAATGAGAAGAGAAGGAAATGATTGAAAGGTGTTTACCTCCAGGAGTTTGGGTTATAGCCCTAAGCAATAATTGGTCCAAATGTAAATTCTAGAAGAAAGTGTCTGGAAGACAAAAACTGTTTATGTTTGTTCTATATCTTAGAGAATGGAGGCCAATAGTTCGGAGGTTTGTTAGTTCAAGAGAGAATGGGGAGAGTGACATTGCTTTCAGGTTGCTTCCTACTTACAGCCTTAGATTGGTGAAAAAGCAAGGTGATCCAAGTTTAATTAATCTAAACTGAAAATAAAAGTTTTAGTGCTATAGTAATAGTGTCAGCATATAGAAGAGATTGAAGAATGTTCATTCACATGACATAGTCAAAGGCTTATCAGATTCTGGATTGATTTGGTGGAGAGGATTTCGGCCCACCAACCTGGCCACAGGTACTAACCCACCTCAATGGTGCGTGATGGACTACAGGTGCCCCCGTCCCTCGTAAGTCCGGGGGTAGGGGAAGGAAGGTGAATGACAGGAAAGATTAGGTGGAGTACATGGTCATAACAATAATAAGCAATAATATATATCACTGGTATATCCCTGAATGTCAGGATCTTTGAGTCCTGTATGTGTGTGTCAGTCTGTGTAATCATGTATCACTATGTATGTATGTATGTATGTATGTTATAAGCACAGGTGGAATATGTATAGCTCAGAATAATAAAAAAGTTCATCATTCAGTAAACCACATTTTCATTAAAGTGTTGCCACAAAAAAAAACATTTCTTTCTCTTATTCTTTCCTCATTTAACTGCAGATAGAATACTTTAATAATCTTCTATACTTTTAGAGGATGAATTGCTTTACAGTGGCAGCAGCTACAGAGGTCAGTGATGGCTTTTATAACACATCTGGGAGGTTCAAAGGTTTCTGTAGAAGCTACATTCACTCTCTATGTTAAAAAATTCACAACACGTGCTAAATATAATGAGCGTTTAAGATAATTAAACATTTATGAATAAAGGTGACACTTTTCAATCCGGGCAGTCACACTGACATTGCTGTGACTTGCCTATAAAGCAGCAGCCAATGACGTGTCAGTGACCCCTCCAGACTCTGTAACTTGGCACGCGGGGCCCGTGTATGGAGGCCTCTGTGCTCCTTCCTTCCTGAGTCTCTGAACTGCCAAGGGGAGAGGCTGCCAAATAAAGCTGGACAAACACAGCTCTTCAAAGGCTCAGCTGCCGTCTGACTTTGCTAAATAATTAAATAATATTCATAGGTCTCAACACCCAATGTATTCCCCCCACCATGTGACCCCCCAAACACAGGGAGCCACTGTTCCTGTACACTTAAGGTTTTTGGAGGGTGTAAACACGTGAGGAGAAGAAGACAGCTCCCCCATTCTACTATAGGGCGGGGGGATAGGAAGGTGAAATTCCGTACTGCTCTTGTAAGACAAACATGGATCTTTTCCCTTTAAATACAGAATTATATGTAGCCAGCATTTGGTTTATTTGATGTAACGTTTTATTATGAAGCCTCCAGTGGAAAGTTAAATTCAGTAGACACCAATGTTTCCACAAGGAGAGCAGGGATCCTTCTTTACAATGCTGGCACGGGGCAGGCTTTACACTTAGGCTGTGGCTGTTTTCTAAGCTGTAAGACTTTGCACACCTTTTGTTTGATGCACCTGGAATATAATATATTAATATATATTTTATATAATATATAATATAATGTGCTGGTTTAAAGTTCAGTTTCAGAGGCTCAGCTGTCCTTGACATTAGCATGCCATGTACTTGGATGTACTTTTAGACTTTGGAATCGTTAAAGTAAGAGCTGGCTGTTTAACACCTTGGCAGTACATATGTCTAATTATAGGACTTTTACCATGTGTGAATATTCTGTATGAACCCTGTACACATGAACTTCGTCACCTCCGCTGCATGGCCAGAGGGAAGAAAAACAGTTCCTGTAAGTGTTCCCTGTAAAAAGTTATTACGGGACATTTTTACTACTTTGAGGCCCCATTGATTTGTGTGTTGTGATGAATTGCAAAAAAATGCTACATGTTACATTAGTACTTTACAGGCCCCTTCACGCATTGAAGCAACTCTTGTAGCAAACATAGTGCATGGAAACGTATTACCGAGTGTCATGGTGCATTCGTTGCATCGGGAATAATAGTGCGGGTCCAATTACTGGTCCGTTCTAATGTGTCACTAGCATGTTCATTGGAATGGCCTTCCTTAATGTAATGCATGGTCCCTATAAATCAGATCACAGCTAAATCAGGCTATCACGATAAATCAGGCACAGCTCCAAATTGATACTCTTTTTTTTCAGTTAGTTTTTTAGTTTTTTAGTTAGTCATCTACTGGATACTAGTAGGTGGGCGGTTGTAGAAGTGAGGAGTGCACTGTTGTCCTACAATAGTCTTCCTTAGCAGTTGCCCATTAAGGTCCATTTCGGATTTGTGGTGGACCATGGCCTTATATCGCAGACTCACTAGTTCTCCTAACTGCTCCCATTCAACTGAATAGGAGTGGTTGGGAACACTTTTGTGCATACTTTTACATGTGGTTGCAGTTGCATTGTGGTTGTAGTGCAGTTTGCAGTTTCTGAGGGCAGATCAGTAGTTTGCTATGCACCTGTGATTGGCTTCCCGTGCAGTTTGCAAAGTCAAGTGTGAAAGGGGGCAAAGTCACCCAGCACAATGGATATCTAAACATAACCTGTAATGCATTTATTTTTCATGGTCTGTGTAATTTGCAGCGAACCCATATACTGTGCTATGAGATATCACTGTACCGTCAAAGACATTAAGGAACTTTGGGCCTGCTCAAAAACAATGGGGCTAAAATGTAATATGACAACACCTACAAACCCAAAATATGCCACACGAGTTATATGTTGCAAGAAAAGTAGAATGTTCCCTGTGTAATTGTGTTTTACGCCTTCATTTGCATCATATGAATTATAAACTGATTGTCCTGTGTAACTGATATCACTCACAGAGGCAGCCAGAAGACCATGACACCCTGTACTCACAATATGTCTTCAGTCTTCTAGGTGAAGATTTAGGATTCCCTTCCAGCCCTCTGCCCCTCCCCTCCATTTAAAGCCATATTTATTATTTGTTTCAGGGAAGGTTGCATTGATGGGGCTGCCATATTTTGCACCATCCCCCTCCCATGACACCCTTGGTTTATAACAAGTCACTCAGCATGAAACAACCTAAAACTTGAGAGGGAAACAGCAGTAGAGATACAGACTTTTTTGCAGCAGGATTTGCATGTTTTTATTTGTAAACTTGGGCTTTTGATAAAAAAATTAAATAAATTATAGGAGTTCCTCTTGAACGTATTTTGGACATATATGCCCAGTTTATGCAATCTCATATCACAAGCAAGAGAAGTTCTTGCAGTCTGAATTCCCCCTCACGTGATTTAATTGAAATGAGCTCAGGGTCACTTCCCCAAAAAAGAAAAGGATTTGTTTATCTGGGTAATGCATGGAATGCAAACTGCATGCTCAGAAATGCGATATGGCAATGGTTACAGGATGAGCTGCCTTGTATTGCGGCTTCATACAGACGCTGTAATTCTGTCACACAAGATGAATGTTTTTTTCTGTCCAAGGTGAAAATCTCAGCAATTCATCCTATGGAGGATGCAAATCCTATGCAGGAGCAAATGAAGGGGTTAATATTGATGGGGCAGCGCCATGCTTTATCAATCATACCCCATATACACAGTGCTGCTGCAAACCTACGCTATGGAGCATCAAATACAAAGATGCAAAATGTTCCGTGTGTTAAAAATTTTATTTTTAAAAAATTGTTCAGAACTCATTTTTGTGCCTTGGCAAGCCGTGACTCAGGAAGGTGTATTGCCACGTCGTGTTGCCATCCTGACGCTGTAACACAGCGGGGCCCAAGATTCACATTTTTTGCTAGTTTAGGCATGGCATGTTCTATGTTCTGACAATTGGCTTCAAAAATTTGATCCATGCACTTATTTGTGAAGAGGTGTAATTATCTCCTTTGATCATTTAGGTTCCAGGGGTTTACACAGGCCATTAACTTTAAATGTAATATGAAATAATTTATACTTTGTTGCTCACAAGCGAGAATACAAAGTAACACTTTTTCATACTTTCCCTCTGTCTCCTCATTTCATTATTCATCTCCCAGAAATCATATGACAAAGCTTTGTAATATTGTGAAAGCAGCCGTCACCTCTATGCCACGGCATGGCCCTGCATTTACCAGTCACCACAGTATTTGCTTCTCGGCTCTTTCACATATTCTACTTTTGTTACTGTCCAAATACACTTTCACTGCTTAAGTCCGCCGGCGTTACATTTTTGATCTGGAAAAATGTGCGAAACAAGATTGTTATCAAATAGGCACCATAGATATGTCAAGTGTTTGCCCACGAGGCTTCAAAAATGTCAACACTCAAAATTATCCGCAGGCCATGCTTTCAAAAAATGTAAAAGAGGTAAAAGATAAATAACGGACCTGGATTTATCAGACTGCACCCCTGTTCATTCTGTGTTAGTCCCTGGGATTAGCTGGTATTGGTGGAGCCACCCGGTAACTGCAAGGGCCACGCTTTAAGGAACCAATTTTTTGCAACCTGTTGCATGCAGCTGTGGCAGATCCTGGCATTGTTCCCAAAAGCAATTTGTGCCAAAGCCGCAGTCACATGCAAATCCGCCTACCCTCGGCACTGAACAGCTCAATGCGGTGTTAATGTTTGGATTTGGGCGAATATTTTGTTCCAAGAGCCCTAAATATTGGTAATCTTCATCTAACTTTGGGTAGGTCAGTGGGCAGTACATTCGCTCACCGAAATCACTACTAACCAATAAGCTGCAAGTGATGAAACAGCGGTGTGTTTTCATTGGCTGATGGGCATCAGGAGGCTGGACCACGCATGCCACAACCGGCTCACCGTTATATGAGCGTTTTCCACAAGGGCCACAAATGTTTTCTAAACCACATTGCACTTACAACTTTGGAGAGGTTATTACAAGCTTAAATATTCACCCAGGGAGAACCTGTGAATTATGTAATGAATGTGTTTACACAGCTCAGTCTGTAGTGGACACTTTAGCGGCCGGTCTGAGCACCACCAAAGCGTCTGCGGCAGCACATATACAGCGTGATAATGTTTATGTACGGAGCCTGCCAAACTATGATAAGAGCCCGGTTATTAGCATGTGACATACAGAGAACCAGGAGTGACTACAAAGAGAATAAAAGCATGCACTCCAACAACATGTTTACATTATTTTAAAGGGCCAGTGTACCTTTACATTTACAAGTACATTTACTATGCACTCAGTTACTATTTGTGATTCATGGATTTCTGCTTTAAGGCACAGCGTTCTGCTAGTCGTGGGCCCAATGACTCCTATTCAAGGGATTGGGGGCGATTGGAAAGCATGTTAGGAAAATGAATGTACGGGGCTGTGCTTGGGGTGGATCATGGCACAGAGCTTTTGGCCATGTGCTTTTGGAAGAAGCAGTTTGCTATGGTCCTAGGAACAGCCAACTGTGAAATTTTCCCCCACAGAAAGTCCCACAAATGTAATCAGATAGACTTTGTGGCAGCATTCTATATTCTTATAGTGCCTCTGGTGCTTTTATGTTACAGTAGTCATGCCGAGTGGTAAAATATGGTTCTGTAGTCTAATAGGCCCCTGTGTGTATTAGTGCCCAGACATGCCCGCTCCCCTTGTACACATGCGCAGAAGGGTGTGGCTGTTGCTCAGCTCTGCCCATGCAGAGGTCCATGGTGTTTTGGAAGCAGCAATGTATCTGAGAGATATTTTAGAGCATGCAAGAATTGGTAACAAATCTTACCCAAGTGTCACACATGAAGGTCTGCAATCGCCCAGACACAAAATATTACAGAATGGCCGTTGTTTGATCTTACAAGGAAATTGCTGCGATTGTTTGGAGGTCATTGTGTAAGGTCATCTTCTGGGGACCGCCATTACACTATTGTTCCCCGCCAGTAATCACAAAACGAAATATTTCTGTGCTGCCAATACAAAGGTGCGCGGGGAGAGGTGGAAGCACAGCAGGACGTTCTGGAATAATCCATCCCCTGCCTGGATAAACTCTGACTATAAACAAAGCCAGGCCCGTACCCTAAACGTGGCTCCCGGGTCTAAATTGGCCAATCCGCTCAATCAGGATTTTACCAGTTTGATGTACCGCTGAGACCCTTTCATCTCGGTATTTCAAGAAACTTGAAAACTATAAGGTTATAAGGTGGGAGGGTATGGAGGTTGCACAATAGTGTCATTCTGAGTTCATTCACTAAAATATTTATGTGTTAATAGAATTAGTTATCACTTTATGTTGCTACATTCATGGTGATCCTGCCATATGGGTTCTTGTTATGGGGTGACACAGGTGTGCCCCTTCTCCCTATGGTGCTCCTGTGTTGTCACCTTGTAAGGCCGTGTTGGTGCACATTGCACGGATGTAGACCTCTCTTATCAGGAACCCGGTCCCGAGCAGCCATGTGCAATGATGTGCAGCCACCATTGCAGCCCGTGCATGTAGACAGGAAGTGTCAGAAGGAAGCCGAGGAGATTGGAAGCACTGAGGTATAACAAAAAGATGAATTATGCTCAGCAATACGCCATTGTAACGCTTCATGTATTTAATACTTTTCAGAAAGATCACAGCACTCCACCTGACAACGCCCTAATCTGTTTTATGGTAATAGATGGCGCCATCTTTTTTCAGGTATCCCACCATCTACTTTATGGACGGATAGTGGAGATCCAGAACAAAAAGTTCCTCCCTGCAGGTATTATGGCAAACCACTGAGACATACCTTGGTCAGGGAAATCCACCAATCATAGAGAAGACAGGCCATACAGGTAACCCCAATGACACCTGTTTAATCCTCTGAAAGCATTTTATAGACTTTGGGCTACAAAGCACGGTGCTCTATCAGATTTTTAGGCACCCTCCTCCGTCTTTTACCAAAAGTGCAGGCTAAGCAGGCTAGTGTTGACTTTTTTTGTTAAAGTTCAGCGGTTTTGTCCTCATCTGTATCTCTGACTATTCCCCCAAACAGAAAGCAGGCACATGTGACTGTTACAGGAAGGGCAGAGGTTTTTGTGACATTTTGGCTCTGATTGAAAGTTTGACTTTACCTTGTTGGTATCAAGTGAGAGATAAGATAATGGCATCAAGTTAGGGGTTGCAAAAGCTGTGACCAAAACAGAATTTTCCAAGCACTGGAGGTGGGTAGTCGCCCCAAAAATACCCAACCAAAGTGTGTCAGCATTGAGAACAAGAGCAGAGATTTTGTGCATGTACACGGGAAGCCAAACTGTCATGGCACCTTCTTATAGTCCAGACCAGAGTTTCTCAGCCAGGGTTCCTCCAGAGGTTGCTGGGGGTTTGCAATGAGCAGTTTGCACCTCTCAGGTCAGTACAAGTGACAGCAATGATCTTTTTGTAAGATCTGTAAGGGTGACTTTCTTCCCAATGGCCAGCAATGTAAGAGGAATTCTTCCCACTGACCACCACACTAATATACTGTGAGCTGTGGGCACCGGACTTATAGAAGGGGTTCCCTGAAGACCTGTATCAAGGCTTACCCCGATGTTAAAAAGGTCGAGAAACACTGGTCCAAAATATCTGAGCTCCAAACCTGGGGGTGACCCAGATTTAACTAAAGTGGACCTAAACATGCAAAGTCTCTTTTGCCCCAAAAAAATAAAATACATTATCCGTGGCTGTGCAATTTCCATAAAGGATCACCATGGACCCAGAAGTGTGCTGTGGAGTTGGAAGCAAAGATGGCAGCTTCCTGGGTGGAGACACAGTGATGATGGGATCGTGGACCTGTCATTGCTGCTGGGTGCCTGCAGAAACAAGTATGTCTGGGCTGGAATAGGAAAGAATTTTCTGCTTCCAGGTCCAGGGCAATCCTCCTCGCTAATTGGAGAGCCACACATGTTGTTTGCTGGGCTCTGCATACAAGTTCCACTTTTGTTCAGTGATCATGCAATGGTGGGGGTGGAGAAACTTGAATATTCTACCAGGACCTCACTTCTGAACTGGACACCAACTACAAGGAAGGTCTTCTCTCCCAGCATTAGCACCTGACCTCCCAAATGGGTCCAAAACCCTACAGGAACCCCTCCAAAATCTTGTGGAAAGCCTTCTCGGAGAAGTGGATTATGTTATTGAGAACAGTTTGGTAAATACATAACTGATGCAATATGTTTTCTCTTTCTTCTTTGCATAATATTTTTCTTTATTATAGTAATCATTTTGTATTGACACATGGTATCCACATATTTGTTACGTTTTCCAAAACAATCACGTCAACCGTGATGCAGGAAAGTTGGCCAAACAAGAGCTCAAACATCAGTCCTGCCCTGGCCAAATGGATTCACCAGCCTGCATACGCCACCCTCCCCGCAATCCACACTTATATAAACAGCCCCTCTTCCAAGGTCATGGAAAGTGTCACCGGACCGGGTTAATGGTTGATACTTGAAGTTTGCTTTCATTGGCAGCTCACTGAACACCAATGATAAGAGGAGATAATTGTAGATAGGCCATATACATTTCAATGAGGTTTCAGTTTGCTTTGGTAAAAAGAATAAATATACTCGAAAACTTAAAAAGTATGGAACTTGTCAATTCCTTTAAATCCGCAGCTTTTTTTTTAAATAGTCTATTTCTAAGTTAGGGAATGGGACATTCAACAAACATTCTCTTGTCGAGAATCAATCTCTGCCATTCAAACACATGGAGTTCAAAGATTCTCCAGCAGAGAATGTTCGGTGAATGTCAGATTACGGATTTATAAATAGACCGTCTTAGTGATCTTGCCATGAAGGTGCTTCAAAAATTTCACTTTTAACAATTCATGATCAGGCAAAAAAGTGACAAGTGATAATTCTTCAGCAACAATCCTTCCTACCTGCCTGATTGCTCCTGATATATGTCAAAATCTGCCAAGGTGCCCGGCAATTCCTGTTTCCCCTGCTTGTGTCAAGAATGAATGAACTTCCAGCAAAGGAGTAAGTTTCAGAGGTTAGCACTCCGGCCTTTTCAGTGCTGGGTCCCAGGTTTGAATCTTGGCCAGATCAGCATGGAGTTTGCAGGTTCTCCCTGTGTCTGTGTGGGTTTCCTCCCACATCCAAAAAACTCGCAGTTAGGTGTATTGGCTTCCCCCCAAAATTTGTCCTTAGACTGTGATAATGATGAATGACAATGGTAGGAACATTAGCTTGAGAGGGACAACTAGTGGCATGACTATGGACTTTGTACAGCGCTGCCCAATATGTCAGTGCTATATAACGTATATAAATAATATTAATCCTGGCCTGACTAATCAGTAACTTTGTCTTCATGAGGGAAGAAAGAAGAAGATTGGGGTGCTTTGCACAGGAACAGGGACAGGTGAGTATTGTGGGTTTAGTTCCACTTTCAGGCTTCACTTTTGTTCTTGCGTTATTATTTTGTAGAACTGGCTTCTGATGGAGACTGCAAGCGGCCTTTTCAACAAACAATACCCCTGCATTGTTTAGCATTGATAAACCTGCCCTGGAGAACACCATGCGGACAGGGGGTGCATGTAGATAGGACGTGATTGCAAAAAGTTGTTTATGACACACAGTGATTTACGTAATTAAATGTTGTTCAGTTCAAAACAATAACACGAATGTTTGATTATGAATCCCAAATAAAAATCCACCGGTATATTTCCACACCAGACCTTTGGAGTCAGTGAAACAAAATACCCAGACAAAGCAGGTTGTTTGAGGAACAATTTGGAAACTGCTGATTCAAAACAACAAGCTGTACTTTGCAGGGCTTTATTGATTTGCAGATTATTTAAGAACAAACAATGAAAGTGTTGAAATCCCTATCAGGTTGTTGACTGTCACTGCTGGGGAGATTCACTCTTTCTCTGTTTGTCCTGCTGATCACTTTCACCAGCACAGAAAGTGATGGGAAATCCAAAATGTTAAGGTTGTCACCAGGACAAGAATAGAAGGAAATGGGAAATGTTCCAATGGTGACACCTGTTCTAGTGTCAGCTCTCTAGAAGGGGAACTCGTGGCTGTAAAGGGAAATCCCTGCAGTAGGTCATAGACAGGACACAGGAGTTCAATCAGTTCCCTGGGGAAAAAAAAGTTTAGGATTTTGATATACTTGATACATTAATGCTGAGTTGGGTTGTGACAAATAATGACATGAAAGGTGCCACCAATTCACATTTTGCATGCCATGTAATAACCTCCTTTGCAAAAGTGTTCTCCACCTGTAGAAAACTGATCACGATTGTTCTAACGCCTTGTATGTATAATTGGGAACACATTTTGTTCCCTGGTTATTGGGTTTGGGTGAAGTTGTCATCACTTGAATGGAGCCATGCAATCATACTTTTCAGGTGGCTTTACCAGACTTGTGGCTCCTACCTGCCTGACCTGATGAAGATCCGCTGTTACAGGGCACCATATTGCTGGAGTTGTGTTGGGGTTTGGAGATGATCTCTGTAGCTGTGCGGGATATGGGCTCCAGGGGTTGGAAATGAGAGTCCATTTTGTGGGGGTTCCTGCAGATTTCTAAAAGATCTCCTGGCTCTGAGCCCTTTACTGATAGGGGTATTCCGCAGCCTCTGCACGCTGCTGCCAGCGTTCAACTAATGCCGCATTGAAAGCTGTATAGAGGGGGCAACACAATATCAAAGTCCAGCTAAACCTAAAATCAAACAATTGCTAATAGCAATAAAGTTGATAAGTGAATACAAACTGTGTAAAGCAGCAAAGTAGTGAGCAGAATATCTGTGTGTAGTACTTGCACACTACACTGTATCTTATTTCCTCCCATCTCTGAATTCAGCCAATGGGAAGTTCAGTCAGATGTGGCCATGTGACACCCAAACTAGGAACAACAATACATCCTAGACTAGTAGTCGCCAACCAGTGGTCCGCAACAAAATTTTGGTGGTCTGTGTACATTTCCTTTCCAACATTATTACTCATAATTTACAGTAATTTATATGATTGATTTAGGAATTGGTCTCCTATAATTTTGGGTTTAGTTGGGTTTCACTGGCCAAGGGTTTTGGAATAGGCTGTCTAATATTTACCTATAGGTGTGAGGATACATGTGTGGTGTCTCTAAACCTTTACCCATCTAGTGAATAACAGTAACACAAATACACAAAAAATAACAATCTCCTATAAATGTTTAATGGTATCATTTTGTGATGACCGGCTGATTGTTGGTTTGGTAAAAGAGGTCAAGGAATAGGATGGTGGACTGTATCCAAACTCGTGCATTCACTCAGGGGTCCTCTGGGGCCATGACCCATTTTGACAGTTCCCGTCTGCTTGTCTTGTGACTACCCCAGGAGTATAATGAAATTAGAGCATAAAGGATGCTGTGCTGCACATGTTGGATGCGTCAAGTTCCTGCACGGGGCCCAGATTTTGTTCAAGCGATTTAGGTTTATTTCTTGGAGTGGACTCGTGTCACAGTGCTCATATTATCTGAAATGATCTGGCATCTTCTCAGCCCATCATGTGGAAGCACTGGAGGTTATTATTTCCTATGAGGAGATTCGGTATCTAGGTCAGTCAGGAGAACAGACAATTGTTATATGTACTTCCACAAAATAATACAAAAAATCACTTTTCAACTTCTGTTTAAGTAGATGTAAAGATCCTTGTTTTTGTTTATCGTTGCATAGTGGCACTGCCGCTCCCCTGCAGCCTTTTCCTGCTTACAAGCTCTCCGGTAATGGCAACATGGCTGACGGTGCCAATAAAAGTGCCATGGCTGCACATGACTCCAAAGTGTTTGTAAGAAATATGAATAGTGTCTTGGTGAATCCTAGGTGAACACATTGATTAACAGACCCCAAACTATATCTAAGCCCCCTAAAAATTGAAATGTTGGTCATTTGGGTTGCTTATGGTTCATTGGTAACCTTTCTTGGTTATCTAGAGTAGCATTCGCCAACCTTTCGGCCCTCACCCACCACTAAAATCATAATTTTAAATCCTGCGGACCATTACTATGAAATAAAAAAATAAATACAATTGTAAAATAATGATCTTCCTAATGGTGCTGACAAGGACTGTGGCGGCTCTGATTCATTGATCAGATAAGTGAAGTATTACTATTGTTATTATTATCATTAGTTGTATTATCTTTGGTATTACTAGAAATATAAAATATTAGTTTGCTTTTCTCACTCATTATGAATTTATTTGATTCTAACACCTGCGCCTGGCTGGTTTTCCTTCTCTAGTACAGTTTGTGAATTTAGTGCAATATAAAGGTGAAAATCATGTGTCATTCACAATATAAGAAATTATTAGAATAATATTTTTGTTTTCATGTTATTAAAACATAAAATTTGCAAATAATGTCCAATCTTTCCTGTGGACCACCAACATTTGTTTGTGCAACACCAGGGTCCACGGACCACCGGTTGGCGACCATTGTTCTAGAGAAATATCTCGGCCATCTCAGTATCTCAGAATTCTTTCTTATTCTGACCTCAACTCAACCCAGTAAAACGTTATATGGCCATTAAAACCTTCCGTTTACATAACGATTATCATTCCTCATCCCAGGGTGACAACCGCTAGAATACATGAACTTGTTAAACCCAAGTTGTTAAAGTAAATTTACAGTTCACTGTGTGCAAATCTAATCAGCTTTTCCCTGGGCAGCCTCAACTTCCATTCACAGGCAAATCCGACGTGTCAATATTGTTGTGATGTATTCACTCCACATGTTAATCCACAATACACATAGACCTGACGAGGGACAAACATGGGATGAAACCCAATAATGATATACCCGTCGTGTGAAAAAGAAAGTACACCCTCTGACAGTTCTAAGGTTTGGTGTATCAGGACAAGTTCTGAAATGATTGACATCTAAGCTCAGGTGTAACCAACACACAACAGATTCAATCGTTTCAATATTTATTACAAAAGTGAAGCAAAAGTGAGAAGCCGTGTGAAAAGTTCACTCCATGATTGCATAGCTTGTAGAAGCCTCTTTAGCAGCAATAACTTGAAGACATCATTTTGACTTTATCCATCTTTCACATCATTGTAGAGAAATTTTGTCCTGCTTTTCTTTACAACCTTGCTTTAATTCATTGGGTTTTAACAAGCATTTGCTTATGCACAGCTGTCTTAATGTCCCACCACAGCATTTCAATAGGGCTGAGGTCTGGACTTTGGCCATTGCAGCCATTGATTCCTTTTTTCCTATTTTAGCCATTCTGTTTAAGATTTGCTCGGGATCATTGTCCTCTCACATGACCCAATTTTGACCAAATTGATTTGTTGCATAGATGGCCCCTCATCTGACTCTAGAATACTTTGCTATACAGAGGAGTTAATGGTCAGCTCAATGACTGCAAGGTGCCGAGGACCTGTGGCTGCAAACAAGCCCAAATAATCAACCCTACACCACTGTGCTTCACAGTTGGTATGAGCCATTTGTGCTGATTTACTGGGCCTCGTTTATTAAAGCTCCCCAAGACTGGAGAGGACACACTTTTCACAGTGAAGCTGGGGGATCCAGCAAACCTGGAATGGATTTCCTCAAAGTCATTGCTAATTGTAAGCAAATGTTTTAATCCTGAAACAGATTCATTCCAGGTTTGCTGGATCACCCAGGATCCCTGTGAAAAGTGTATCCTCTCCAGTCTTGGGGAGCTTTAATAAATCAGGCCCACTGTGTTTGGTTTCACCAAACATCTCCACCTTGGTCGCCTCTGTCCTTTGTTCCAAAAGTCCTGAGGTTTATTCAGATGCAACTTTGCAAACTTAAGGCATGCTGCCATGTTCTTTATACAGAAAAGAGGATTTCACCTGGCATCCCTTGATGAGAAGCAGTTAGCCCTAGATAAGGAAGGGATTCTTCACTGTAAGGGCTGTGAAAATGTGGAATCGGCTCCCTCAGGAAGTAGTTTCAGCAACTACTATAGATTGCTTTAAGAAAAAGCTGGATGATCTCTAGAAGCACAGAATATAACTGGGGATTAAGGATTTAAAGTAAAGATAACAGAGACTGCTGATCCAGGGAACATCCGATTGTCTCATAGAATCAGCAAGGAATTTTTTTCCCTGGGTTTTTTTTGCCTTCCTCTGGACCAACTATGTCTTATAGGGTTTTATATCTGGGATATGTTTATTTCCATAGTGGCTGAACTTGATGGATTTATGCCTTTTTTCACCCTGACTTACTATGTAAGATGCTGACTGGTGTGTGGGGTCTAAGTTGGAGCTCTTTGGGGATTTTTGCAATTTCTCTGGCCATTGAATGATCTGACATGAGCTGGGATGTCCTCTCTTGGGAAAATTGACAACTATCTGGCATGTTTTACCTTGTGAATAATCTTCCTCACCGTAGATGGGCCTTAATATATATATGTATGTATAGTCATGTTTGGAAATGACTATACATTCATATATAACATTCCGTCTTCATCGTGCTTACAAATTCCACAGATGAGTATTTTTCAAATATTGATTTTGTCTTATCAGTACGATTGTGTTTGAACTGTTCCTTTCCTGCACCTGTTGACACAAGGACGATGATAAACCCCTGAATATTATGGATTATTCTTCACCTATAACATGTTCCTATGGTGATCTTATAGTGATCGCTAACATTGTGCTATTTTACAGCAGCCATAAATCAGGAGAATATCGGCTTGCTAGCGTCATCCTTGTTTGTGGCTTTCTATAAGCTGCTGATAGCGTATTTATGATTCCCAGGAATTTGTTTTTATGAACTTTAAACTAGCTACCGATAAGGCGATTGGGGGGTCACGCCTGACATTGACCTTGTAATCTTATTGCACTTCCTCCTGTGCAGGTGACACGTTCCTTGCATTACTTACTGCTTACTATTTACTTTCAGTCTTTTGTTATCATACACTATGACAAAGCCGTGGCTATTATTGTTTTCTGGTATTATTATTATTATTATTATTATACAGTATTTATATAGCGCCATCATATTACGCAGCGCTGTACATAGTCCATAGTCGTGTCACTAACACATACTGAATAAAACCTGAAATTCACCCATTTCACATTCACAATCAAAGCCGGGGGGTAAGAATATCCAATGGGAGATTTCATTGGCACCTTTTAACCTGTCAGAAGTCCAATCAGTTTAAATCATCTAAATACAATCCAAATGGATCATAAAAAGTGAGCAAAGTCTATTGGGTTTTAAAGGGAGCTGGAAATCACATTTGTGCATGCTTCCCATGGCTTTTGGTTTGGCTGCACCAGATGGTTTGTCACCCTCTATGCCAGTTTCTGTTTAGTTTGAGTTTCTCTTTAACATGAGGGAACCCCTGAAGTAACTTTCAGGTCTTGTGGACCCCCTGCTATTTTTTATTATTTTATTATTATTATCATTGTACTATGGATTTATATAGCGCCAACATATTACGCAGCGCTGTACATTAAATAGGGGTTACAAATGACAGACTAATACAGACAGTGACACAGGAGGAGGAGAGGACCCTGGCCTGAAGAGCTTACAATCTAGGAGGTGGGGGAAGTATCACACAATAGGAGGGGGATATTAAATGGTGGGGGAGTAGTGAGGGATTAGAAAACAGAAGAAGACGGGTAGGCAAGTTTGATAAAATGGGTTTTAAGTTTCAGGAATGGGTCAGACATCCATGATGAGATGGCTGACAGGCAGCATGAGACCTTATCCAGGACTGAGGGAGACAGGTCAGGGGGGTATGGTTGGAGTGGCTCAGTGGGCAGATTTACAGGTGGAAGCCGTGGCTATTATTGTTGGGAAAATTGGGTATGGTTGGAGTGGCTCGGTGGGCAGAGACATCATGTCTGATTTTGTCTATTTTATCTATAAAGTAGGTGGCAATGTCTTGGGCGGAGAAGGAAGTTGTGGGGCAGCAGGTGTGGGGTTTAGGAGGGAGGCAGTTGCTGAGAAGAGGCTGTGGTGGTTGGAAGTTATATCCACATATATTGTATGCACAGCTCACAGTACAGAGACAGTGGTCTCTTTGCAGAGGTCCAGCATACCTATTGCTGAGTCAGAGCTATAACTCTCCAATCAGCAGGATCACAAGCTTTGCTGATTGGTGGGCTCTAGCTCTGACTCAGCAGGGGCGTGTCCAACCTTGGCATTCTAAGCAATGGCATAACTCATTGGTTAGCACTCAGCTTGCCAAGCTAGGGTCCCGTGTTCACAACAGTCTCTGCATGAATTTTATATGGTGTCCTTGTATTTGCATGGGCCTGCATCTACATTCAACTGGTCTTGGACCATGTTAGCGACATTAGATTGTCAGCTCTTCAGGGACAGTCAGTGACATGACTTTGTAAAGCACTACGGAATATGTTGGCGCTATATCAATGCACAATAATAATAACAGGGGATATAAGTTCCATGGAGAATATCTCAGCATTGGTAGAAGGTGCAGCTGTCAGCCGCCATGGATGTAATCCAATCCAGCTGAGAGCATTTTCTGTGCTTCTGGCTTATTGTCATATATGTACTAAACCCCAATCAGGAGGAGAATTACACAAAGTATTACAAAAATCAGAAATATTCTACATATTCATGCCGGAGTTATATAACCCGAGCGGTCTATGATGAGGCACTGAGGTTACATAACCAGCTTGCATCCTGTACTTTCTGCTACAATTTACATTTCCAGACTACAAAATATGCCGCCTGGGGACAAAACGCAGAGCTGTGAAATCATTAAACTTAAAGTGGACCTGTTCCGGTCTGATAGCTGTGGAAGGTGACAACGCTGCAGGGATCTTGTTGTGTTAACAAGCAAATCCTTGGATCCCAATTGTTCTATAATGCTGAGATGCCCAGAACAAATAAAGCTGCAATGGTAAATCTAGAATTAAATTGCATGTCAAAATCATTAGGCAAATAGGTCCCCAGCTCATGCTGCAGCACTAACCATACATCTGGAGATGTCCCCCACAGAACTGATTTTATGCTGCAAGATTTTCTACATTAATTGAGGCCCGGAGTCACTGAGCATACCAAGAATTCAGGGTGTCATGGCTTTGCTCCCAAGGTCACCAATGCATGCTTCCTTTACAGTATACTGAGACCCGGGGCCAGGAAAGGAAGATGAAGACCCATTACAAGACCGGCCTGAGGACATATGATGAAGGTAAGTATTAAGGTGCAACATTTACAGTGTAGATTCCTCCAGCGGGTGGGAGCTGAATCTTAATAAAATGATCCCTGATGATCCAGCCATTAAAGTCCTTAGTGCTTCCTCTTATAGGGCTCCTGTCTCCAAATTGAGCACCGGCCCAGTGGGGGCTACAGGTGCCATTTATAACACAGATACCTACCCATGCCATGCAGACATACCTGCAGTGCATGTAGGCTGCAAACTCCTTACATCCATTGTTGTATCAATCTGGGATTATTACATCCTATACGTATTTGTTGCGTCTTTCTCCGGCCCATCCAAAGCCCTCATTTGACCAGCTGGGTCAGAAGCGATCAGCGTTGGTCATTAGAATAATGGATGCGGGCCAGGCAGAGCTTTCCAAAACCGAGCTTCCTGTTTTGTTGTAGAAGAACAGTTTGTTCTCCACTTGTGCGGCCAGAAGCTGCCAATTGTCACACAGAGATTTCCAAGTGAAAATCTGTCAGAAATGAACAGAATACATTCAGCGCGGCGTCATCACTCTCACATAGATTCTGGAGGTTATATAAGTAAATTGCAAATTACACAACCAAAATATTCATTGACTCCGGGTTCCCTAAAACCTCAGGTCTGGCTTGCAGCGGGAAATCTTTGTGGTTGTTAGGGAACTTGGATATTTCTTCTAATAGAATAGAGGACATTTTTAGAGGTCGTGGGAGCCAAAAAAAGTCAATTTTATTGCTCTGTGCGTTAAAGCCGGGGCTGGCCCTAGGGACGAATCCAATGCAAGAATTCCGACTCAGCATATTTATAATGGAGCAGCCAATGGACGATGGAGCAATAAGGTCAATGATTGAATTAGGATTGTCTGAGAAGCGTGCTGGGAGTAAGATGGAAACAGCTGATTGATTAACGTCTCCTTAACTAATTGCCAATAAATGGTTTGCAGGTAATGTTGGCAGATCAGTTTACATAAAATAAATTGGGCTTTGGTTTTGAGTACTTTTTGGATTTTCAGATGTGGAGGAGGGGACAGGAGATGTGATTATTGTATGTTTTATGTTCTTTCACTCCAGGGTTGCCTATCAAACAAACATTCAGAAACTAAATTATAGAAAGTTATATTTGCAGGAACTCCTTTGGGTGCCTCCAACACATCTCTGAACATTTATTAGAAAAGTATAGAGACGGACAACCTGACCAACTAAATGGCCTGAAGTACAAGGACCACCCTCCAAATGATGGGGTCCCTGTGAGGGGTCCTGGTAATCCCCCATCATACAAAGACATTGCAGACAATTGTGCACTTCCAGCCTTGTGGTCACAGTTTGGTGAAGACCCTTTTCTATTCCCCCATGACATTACCCCGGGGTACAAAGCCCCCTCCATAAAGACATGGGGGCACCAGTTTGGTGTGGAGGAACTCGAGTGTCCTGCACAGAGCCCTGACCTCAACCTACTGAACACCTTTGGGGTGTTATGTCTTACTTGGGTTTTGATGGTTTGCCCGTACAATTCTACTTTTATGGTTTTTGTGATTGATAGTTTATTATCAGCTGAAATGAAGGTTGCACAGCAGATAATATGTACACAAAAGGCAGAAGGTAAGTTATATGCTGATATGAAGGAAATGTTTATGGCTGTAAGTAAACTTTACCCCCGGTGTATTTCATGGAAAGTGAAAGACTGCAGGTAAAGGTTTGAAAGTTTCCAGGCCAAGTCTTACAATTCCATTTACTATTTCATAATCTCTCCCTTCAGTTTACAATTTAAAGAACATGTAAACCCAACTGTTATCATTCCATAGAAGATATACCATGGGAAAATCATTCATGTTTATCTGCATTTTTTAATAATAATCCCTGGTGATGCAGCCATGTAGGTCCTTTTCCTGGTAAAGGGTGGCAATGCTTTGTTCTAGTTTTCAAAATGTTCTCCTGCGTTGTCACCCTGGCTTCCAATGAGTACAAATGGCTGTTTCAGCGTGCAGGGAGGATTTACTGATGTCAGCCAACATAAAAATGCAATGCAAGTAGAGTTGTATGAGATCAGGGAATGGTATAAAGGATAAAGAATAAATATATTTAGCTCAATATTAGTGTATATATAGCAGCCACAGCCTGAAGCCTGCCAATATCACGGTCCAGAGAATAATGCTGGATAATAATTGCTGGAATAATAATCATTGTATGCATTGGCGGGGGGCAGAAAGTTATGGGGGTACGTAGAGTTCTTTGGTTCAGCAGGTAGCACTGGAAATGCGACTTGGGATTCCAGTGCTGCAGGGACAGCCTAAACAAGTAGTTAGGAGGCCATTGAATATTCGGTAGATCTACAGGTATTCAGGTGCATGTACTGCAGGTGTCTTTTTTTTCTGCCCAGATATGTGTTAATGGGGTGACTCGATCCGGTCTTACTGTAGCACTCTTGCAGCTCGCTCGCATTGGTGGCATGTTTGTTGCTGTTATCATTTAGTGACAGACAACTCCTGCTGGGGATGTAGAAGTGTGATAGCTGCCTGGTCTGAGCAGGATATCCTCATGTCAGTAAGAAATCATTGGCATTTTTATTTAGGCCTAATGTAATAAAATTCAGAGCATTGTCAGCTCTGCTATACCGGGACCGGCACACAACCATCTGCTATCAGTAGGGATCAGAAAAATCTAGTTTATGTTTTGAAGAAATTTTGGTAAAATTGGGAGATTTCCACAAATTTTGCAGTTTTGTCAAAATCCATTGGTTAGTGGAATTAGAAAGATTAGGTGATGTGTGAGTATTATGGGATATAATTATCTTCTGGGGTTTGGAGGGGGGTTCAACTATCACAGACCTGTTTTGGTTGCCCTAGTACTCACCCCATAGGTACCAGAAGCTATGTATGGATCATAGATTTCCATTGCCCAAAATCATGATTAAGATCTCATGTCAGTACAAGCTTGACACCCCCTTGAATCCCTCCCAATATGATAGAGGTCCATTGTGGATGTCAGAAAGGCAAATCATGTCTGGCCACTAGGGACCTCTTTTTTATACTACTGAGGAGGACGCAGCGGGGAGTCCCCTCCTCACCCTCCCAAGTACAGCGTTCTTTGTATAGCACTCCTTCCTTCTGCATGCATGTAAACCCTATCAAAGTATTCCCCCTTTAATACACCAATTCCTTCATTTTCATACCCGTGATTTTTTTTTTTTTTTGTGAGGGGGGTGATAAGTTACACTTTAACAAAGTAAACAATGAAGATTTCAGGCAGCATACAATCAGCTTGGTATGGTAAAACAAACACCAGCAGGTTCAATCTTTTGTTACTGATAAAAGGAAACATTCTGTACAGATACAAGGTCATAGCATGGCTGACATTCCACAGACGGCACTTATCCACTGATAAAACTAAAGGTCATTGGGTTTATTTTCATTCAACCAATGCAGCCTTTCCTCAACTTAGAAAGTAAAGATTTTCAAGTGACACTGAACTACTTGTAAATATCTGATTATTCCAAGCACAAGGGGCGGGGGTCTGGCACAGAAGGAGACTTGACCTTTCTATGCAGGTCTTGTCCCTCCCCCAGCCTATCACTGGATAGTAAAGGAGAAGCAGAAGACTGATGAGGTCATCTCTCTGTAGCTCTGCTCTCTCCTTATATGGCCGTATATAGCATATGAGTTCTGCAACACCAATGATTTGCTGCTCATGCTGCTTCTTTCTCCCTCAGTCTAAGTTCTGCTGTACATGTACTGCATATAAGTATGTCCGGAGGGGCAAATATATCCCCAATTTTCCTGCAATAAAACAGAAGTATCAACACTTTTCACCAGCTTCACAATGGAAGAAGCACTTATAGGGGATTGGCACCAGACAATGCAAGTGAGGCAACTTGTACACATGCAATCCAACTAATAATATCGGTTACATTGCTGAGGACCCCATTCTACTTTCTGATACAATTTGACAAATACATTCTGAGTACATCAAAACAAAAGATCTGCAAAGTTTTGGAGTTTCTTTGGAAAGCAGCCACACGCTTCAACTGATCTCAGTTCGGTAAAAATTGTTTCAGAATAACAACAGCTCCAATCATTTTTCCTGTTTGATTGCCACGCGGCCGATATATCGTATATAGCATTAGTCCCATCACTATAGCAATGCAAACAAAAAACACCAATGTGCTCCAAACGGGTGACTCGCATGGTTTCGGCATAATACAGTACCAAACACTTTGAGGTCTCGTTAACATTATTTCCTGCAAAATTAAAGGAATTCAAGATGTAACCGCAAACCACAACACTGATGGGGACATTTTGTTCCGGAAGGCTGTGCACACATGATGTCTCTGTAGACAAGCTTGCCAGATCAAACCAGAACATGATACGTTAGTCTTGTGTACCATGTAAGCCGATTGGTTTATAATCGGTAAAAGGAGATTTTAGGTTGCTCTTTATGTACTGAAGACCCCATTATGGGTGTGAAGGTTTTCTTTGCATGCTTGGACATGGCATGGAAGGTTCTAGTTCAGCTTAGGGGAACCTCGAATTTATTGAGGGTCACTAATTGGTGGGTTTGGTGGCCCAAAGTGGACCTAAAGCCTGCTAACATATCTTCTACCAGGTTCAGTCCAATTGTAGCTATGGTTCTGAGATATACAAGCCGTTATGCTGTCAGGAACATGGGACCAAGCAGCTTGGTCCAACCAGATTCATTACAATCTCTGCTCTATTGTACAAACCTCACAGTAAAGGCCTATACAACCATCCTCCAATACTTGATTCTTCTACAACTTACTCATGTAAGCCCTCTGGCTGTCAGGAACATGGGGCCAAATCCACCAAAAGCAGGCTGATCCAAGTAGCACATACTTAGCAAAATAGCTTAGAGGAGTGTGAGCTCCCTCCGTATCCAGGAAGACATGGCATGCCCTTACCAATGCGCGCCATGTTTGTTTCTGCAACATACTATTGGGAGAATGTCCTTACTAGCAGAATCTATAATAGGCTTGGAAGCCTGAAGACATTAGGCCAACTTGTTTTGGAGGTTTTAGAGTTTGGCCTCCACAAAAATTGTCATAGTATTGGATATGTATGGGCTCAGGTTCTCCTCAGTTCCAAAGACATGCTTTAGAAGATGGTTGTGTAGGCCATGAAGACTGTTTGCTGATGGAGAACTGTCCAACCAAATTCATTACAAGCTCTGCCCTATTGTATAAATCTCGAAGTACAGGCCTTCACAACCATCTTCCAAAACTTTGATTCTTCTACAGCTTACTCTAGACCAGTGGTCCCCAACCTTTTGGCCGTCAGGGACCAGTAAATGCACGAACTATAGACCGCGCATGCGCGGGGAGCCGCGTGTCACTCAAAGGGGAAGAAACTTACCCTATAGTGAGGTCATGATGCCAGAACCCACTCATTCTCCCATCTCAGGTCTGAGCCCGCTATGGGAGAGTGGGCAAGTTGTGTCCAGAGACACAACCTAGCCACTGCCCTGAGCCTGCGATCAATACGGGAAACATGGTCCTCCACTCTGGCCAGTGCTTCTCTCCAAGCAGGGTCCTTTCCCTGACCCCACTGGGGGGTGCACCGGCTGTCAGATGGCCGCGGCCCACTAGTAGACTTGGGCTTGGGGACCTCTGCACTAGAGAACCTCTAGTTTATTGGGTGACATCAGTTTGTGGCTTTGGCTTAGAGGTGATCTAAAGTGAACCTGAAGCCTGCTAACACCTCTTCTACCCGGTTTGGTCCAGCCACAGATATAGCTCTGGAGATATGTAGGCCCTCTGGCTCTCTGGAACATGGGACCAAATCCAACAAAAACAGGCAGGTCCAAGTGGCAGATACTCAGTAACATAGAGGAGTGTGTGGACTCTCCCCGTCCAGGAAGACTAAGAGAACAAAAGAACCACATCAAAGCTTTAGGGGTCCAAAAGGTCTGAAGACATTAGGCCAACTTGTCTCTGAGTTTTTAGAGTTTGGCCTCTATGAAAATTTCAGTAGTGTTGGATTTCTATGGGCTAAAAGAAAACCCTCATCAGTTCCAAAGATATACTTTAGAAGATGGTTGTGTAGGCCTTGAAGACCACTTTTTCATGGAGAACTGTCCAACCAAAGTCATTATAAGCTCTGCTCTACTGTACAAACCTCACAGTACTGGCCTACACAGCCATCTTCCGAAGCATGGATTCTTCTGCAGCTTACACTGGGGATCCTGCAGTTCGTTGGGTGACATCAGTTGGTTTGACATTGTGGTGACCTAACATGGAAATGAAGCCTGCTAACACCTCTTCTAGCAGGTTTGGTCCAATCACAGCTATGGCCCCAGCGATATATAGGCCCTCTTGCTTTCAGGAACAAGTGACCAAATCAATCAAAAGCAGACTGGTCCATGTAACAGACACTAAGCAGCATCACTTGGAGAAGTGTAAACCTCTTCATGTCCAGAAAGTCTGAAAGGTGTTGTGAAAAATAAGTTTAGAAGTCAAAGAGATCTGAAAACAATAGGCCAACCTAATATGTGGGCTTAAGGGTTGGACGCGTGGGAGTTAATAGGAGGTTTGGGAATAGACTGGCTCCTTAGTTCCAAAGAGAGCGATGCAGACCTTGAAGACCCCTTTTTGGGGACTGCCTAACCACTCCACCTCCACTCTACAGTATCAACCTCACACCAAGAAACTCCACCATTTTTAGACCTCCAAACTACAAATTCAAAGACTATCTAGGAAATGGTATTTAGCAGAGCTGCAACATGTTAAACAAACTAGTCAGACAGCAGCACTCAACTAGATATCAGCACTCTCCAACCATTACCATGGACATCACAACTCTATACCCAATAGGCTCTTCATGCTTTTTACTAAAATTGTGTAAATCGGTCAGTTGACTTGCCACCATAGTGATTTAGCTCTTGGTGAGTGAGATGTGCCCGGGGTTCTTTGGCCACGTCAAAAGAGTTTTTTGCAGCAGAGCATTCCTGGATTGTGACCTTCACCTCTATCCGAATGCTTGGGGCTGATGGTGGGAGCCAGACCCCCATTCCAGACATGGAGGATAATGACTTAGGGGAGCATTGGGGTACACAATGGGATTGGAGAGCAACCAGTTAGAAGTTTGGAAGCAGTACACAAGTCCAATTTTACCACATATTTTTTTGTTCAGCCCCAGAGTGCCTCCATACCATCTGCAATGACCTTAAAGTGAATGGATAGTGAGTAGACCACTATGACCATTATTTCCTAAATACACTGAATCGAGCTACTCCACCCCTTTTAATGATTTAGTTGTCTCCACACTGTTGTCCTTTTTTTGCCCTGGGATATACAGTTACCAGGGAGCTGTTTTTATGCTCCCATCCCCAATTCCATGGACTATGCTAATTGCACCCTGACCAGGCAGAGGAGCTCCGGGCAATTCAGTGGAGTTGGGACCATAAACAAGGCCATTGTCTTTACAGCGCTATGACTGTTGTCACTACAATGGGTGATGAAGAGATTAGTGGAAAGTTGTTGCATCCTGAAACCATGGAAACTTCAACCCAACAAATCAAAACTCATGTCTTAAGTCTGTTCCCTACGCATGGAAATAAACAGTAAGATGCTGATTCACCGACTACTTCCCACAGCCCGGGGGCTTTCATAACAAATATACAGCGTGCAATAAGACCTGTAGATTCCATCACCATCATTGTGTGTTATGACACAAACAGCGCTTAATAAATGGAAATGTCAAAAAAGAAAAAACTAAATTATTTATATAATATATAGTCCAGTACAGCAGCCGCCAGTCGGTGGTCCACAGAAAAGATTGGACATTATTTATTCTAAAAAATTCTTATATTGTGAATGACAATTTTCACCTTCATATTGCACTAAATTCACAAACTGTACTAGAGACGGGAAAACAAGGCAGGCGCAGCGTGACGTCGGTGTAGTCTCAGGTTGTATGACGGAACCGTTACCGAGCCGTACGCTTCAGTATTGTTTCCACCATTACAACAGTCACCCCGCTCCGCCAATACCGATTCATTCCATTGTTTTATTTGTTTATTTCTCAGATTTAGGTAAGTGTGACCTTAGCTGTGTAATTTCTATATCTGTTATATATAATGGCATCAAATAGTCTGACTTTGATAATTATCATTTCTTGTTTGGTCTTAGAATGAAATAAACCCATAATGAGTGAGAAAAGCAAACTAATATTTTATATTTCTAGTAATCCCAAAGATAATACAACTAATGATAATAGTAACAATAGTAATACTTCACTTATCCGATCAATGAATCAGAGCCGCCACAGTCCTTGTCAGCACCATTAGGAAGATCATTATTACACAAATGGATTTATCTTTTTATTTCATATTAATGGTCTGCGAGATTTAAAAATATGAATTTATTGGTCCGTGAGGTTCTGAATGGTTGGCGCCCGCTGGTCCAGTGGACTCATTTATAGCATTGTCTATTTAGAGCAGCAGATGGTCGCACCTCAAACTGGGCGCTAATTCCTATTATATTGCTTGATGATAACCGTGCATTCACACAGCAATGCATTGTAACGCAATTTATAACTGTTGGGGTATCACAACTTAAAGATGTGATTGTTCTGTCTATTGGGGTGCTGCATTCAAAAAAATGTAAGCAAGCTATTTTTGGAATGTTGGTACATGCTGTGCTGCAGTGTTCTGGTAAGGGGACACTGGGGGTCATTATAAGTGGATAGCATGGTCATATACATTGACGCAACTCTCCAGTGGCAAGGAGCCTCCACTTCTGGTGTCTGTATAGGCCATGAACAGGCTGGGATTGTGACCTTCATATATGTGGTTTCAGTGTTGCCACTCCCTGCACTACTATGAGCTGGGTAGGGTGCCAATAATGAATGGTAACCCAGTGCACCAATGCATGCCATGTTTGTTTCTGCAACATACTAGTGGGAGAATGTCCTTACTAGCAGAATCTATAATAGGCTGGGACCATGCACTTTACATGCACAACATTCAGTGTAGCAATGTGCTACATAAGGTGTATTTGATGAGGGGGGGGGGGAGTTATTAAGAATGAATAACAACCTGAACGCACCAACGCATGTGCATTGATGTAGCTCACTACTAGTAGTAAACCCTACTGATCAGTTGGAATTGTACACTACACATGTGCAGCAGTGAGTGTTGCTTTGTGTTAGGGTGCAGAGCTGGTATGTCACATTTGGGGTACCATGATAAATCCATAGTAATGCAACGCATGTCACCTGCATTGCCATGCTTTGAGTTAATGCACTGGTTTCTGTAATAGGTTATGAGCAGGACAATATTGGGTCCTATACGCATGGAGCAGCCAGTGTTGTGTTGAAGTTGCTGTAAGATGTTTTTTGTTTCTGAAACTCAGTAATGAGAATGAGTGCCTACCGAAGGCTTTTATAAAATACCACAAACAGGCCAAGAGTGTACAGCAGTCAGTGTTGCTGTGGAATGCACTGCGCTGTGTTGATAAGGTGCATTTGGGGTGCCATTAGGAATGAATGACAACCCAATGCATCACTACCCACTGCAATAATACACCTGTCTACAACTCACCTATGGGATCATATTCTTACTCCCAGGATCTGTAACGGGCCATAAACAGGCAAAGATTGAGCGCTCTACATGTGCACCAGGCAGGGTTGCTGCATATTGAGGTGCAGCGTGCTAGTAAGATGCATTAAAAATGGCAACTCATTCACATTTAGGCAGTCAGCCTAATTTTGTTGGCGGAGACTTTTCCTATATAAACCCCCCTATGATATACAAATAAGGGTTCCTTAGTCCCAAAACCACCCTCCTAGGATGATGATGCTGCACCTCCATGGATCTCTGGGTACAGGAATCCATGACACCGGCAGATGATATTCAGTAAGAGCAAAAGAAAATAAAAACCTTTAATGCATCTATTGGGTAAGCTGCAACCTTTGAAATTTTTGCTCTATTTTGGCTTTTTTGGTTTAGCACCCAGTGTGACATTTCACTTTCTGCCTCCATATCGCAGGAAACTTTGTGTCCGCCTCGCACAGCACAAAGGTCGCAGCTCTGCACCAGCGCATGTATTCCTTTTCTGGCCTTGATTCTGGGTGTCACCCGCAGCTGCCATGACTACAGGAAAACAAACATACTACAAGACACAATCTCGCTTCTGCCCGGGTGGGGTTTCACTATTTTTCTCCTCTGCTGATGCTTTTGTGGTCATATTCTAACCAGCCGTGTCACCGCCGTTACAAACTGCAAGACTGCTCACCAACCAGATGAATGAGGCCATTGTAGTTCACTGGGTCGCAGCACTTTAATGTGCAAGGCGGAAACAAAGATTTCATTACAAAAAAAATCAGATTCAGTATCCTATTCAGGCAATACTGGGTGACAACGTGCTGGACCATCTCCTAATTGTGCTCCTGTGTTGTCACGTCTCCTACGGCACAATATATATGAGCATGGACCGCTGTTGGCACCAGCAGCAAATCTGCCCTCGAATCGGCCATGCTGCCAGGATGGGGCTGCAGTATATCAGGTCTTAGGCTGCTAAAGCTCGGATGAAAGAAATGGGGCTTTTTTGTTCGCCTTTTACGCACTTCATCAGCTACATAATAAATCCCTGGATTGGATAAAGAATGCCGAACCAGGTTTTCCTCTGAGTCTGCACCGGGGTGCCGTAACAACCCAAGTGCACATGTGGAAGACAGGGACAGCGCGTTGTCACTCCTTGATAGGAAGGGCTTGAACAGGAATCTTCCTGGCAGGATTATCAGGATTTATATAAAAGCATTGGAAATGGCATTTAAATCCTATATGGGGGTTTTAGTGATTGTGCATTTTAAAGTAGAACTCCAGTCAGTTTTTATTTAGTTTTTGTCACATTTTTTATTTAAAGCGTTGCGCTGCAGCAACCGAAGGTGCATTTAGGTTCCATTAAGAATGAATGGCAGGGCACCAACACATGTCCGAGTAGTAACACATTGGGCCGGATTCATTAAAGCTCACCTGAAGGCTGGAGTGGATACATTTTCATCAGTGAAGCTGGGTGATCCTGCAAATCTGGAATAGATTTCTTAAGTCATTTGCCATTTGTTTGCTTTTTTGTTTTTAATCCTGGATCAGATCCATTCCATTCACTGATGAAAGTGTATCCTCTGCAGCCTTTAATAATAATTTTAATAAATCAGGGCCATTGGAGGCAATAAGCCCACAAGCGATACAAAATCAGGAACAAGAAAAAAAAGGGTGAATCTTTACTCAATGAGGGGATTTCCAGACTTACGAGAAATCTCCTTTCACTTTCTGTTTCTATGAAGGGAATTTTTTCTAAAAAAGCTCAGTTGTTTATAATTTAGGTAAACGCTAATTTTAATTAAACCGGAGAATTTATTTCAGTGTCTGCCCTTTGTGTATTGCTAGGCAGTGGTCTCTCTCCAGCGATTGAACCAGCCCCCTCCAGTAATGACAAAAAGGGGGAGGGGCCTGAGCAACCGCTGGAGAGAGACCGCTGCTCTCATGTAAAAAGCTTTCTGTTCACCGCACTGCTAGGGATGGATGGAGTTCCTGTACAGCAGAATGTCTCTTTCACATGATTGGCAATACAGTATTCTCCACAGAATTTTATTTTTTAGCTGGGCGGTTGGCAGCCCCTGTAATGTGATGCAACTTTTCAATAACCACCCAATAACAGCCGAGTGGTTACTGAAAAAAGCCCGCTGGTGCGCCTGGCTAAAAGGGGCTGGGGAGATCACTTCAATATATTAATCAAGTAATATTATAGATCAGGGCTGTACACTCCTTGAGGGCAAAAACCCACGCACAATAGCAAGGCGGTTCAGAAAAAAATGTCCTTAATATAAAAATCCTTGTCTGTCCATTCTCCCACCCGGAGGACTGGATTTGGACCCCCTGAAGTATAATATGAATCAGTATTTCCCCCTCAGATTCCTTGAATCAAACAAGAACGAAACATGCTTGTTTAGAAATATAAAAAGTTTTATTGCATCAAATTATTTACACAGTAAGATCAGTGACAGTAACATTGACCAGTGGAAGATAAGTGATTCCATTGTGCCATGTCAGGGTATCATCGTCATTATAAAGTCATTAATATTGCCGGTCTGCAGTCTTCGTTTCCCCGGATTTTAAAGTGTCATGTGTGAATAATTTTTTTTTTATATTAATTTTTCAGCGGGCTCTTTATCAGCCCATGTCTGACATGGCAAACACATGAAGGCAAAAAAAATTAAGGAAACAGATTCTGTTCTGGACATATATAGATGAAATGGACTGAGAAACACATAGAGCAACACTGTCTGTCATACATGTAGCATATTCCAAGCCATCAGTGAGACTTTATGGCAACTGCTAAACCAAAAACGCTGAACTGCATAAACCTACAGCGCTTTCATTTCATTTGTGGAGGCACCCAAAAAAAAAAACAGAAAAAGAACCTCCCCGCTAGCACTTAGCAGGCGTGTAACCGACTAACGACAAGATTGCTTCACAAAGTGATACCAAGCTCTTCTCGAATCAAACGCAACAATGATTCTTCACCGGTCTGTTGTCCCCCAAAGGTTTCCGTTCTCAGTTTTCCACGTGGTTTACAAGTCAAGCAAAACAGAGACGTGACCTCCAGGCTAGCTTTGTATTCCCATGGTTAGCCGACCCTGTCTATAGCTGTCCATGGTCATCGTCGGCAGCTGCTCTTGGCATTGCGCTAAAAAATAAAAAGGCCCGCCTCCGAGCAAGACAGCTTCCGCAGCGGGCGAGCGCGCTCCCATCGGCACTCTTTCCCAGAGTAGTCCATGAGTGGCTTCACTCACTCTCGGAGAAAAGACTTTGTGAGGAAGCTTTGCTCTAGCTCTGGTACAACTCAGGGGTGCCAGCTTAGGCTAGTCAACGACCCTCCAGGCCAAGGTGACACTTTAAAGAGGGAGGAGGAAAAAAAAAACAACTTTTTTCTCTCTCATATCGAAGGAGACAAATAGGTAACAAGTTCAGTGGCTCTGCCCACTCCATAGACAGAGCCACTTAGACTGCAGATCCTGCTGAGCGTGGTTGGGATGACTTTAGGTATTCTAGGTTTGCATTGCCTGACATTTCCTCGGAAGGTAGCCGGGATTGGAATTTCTTCATTTGCTCCGGGCTGGCCAGGTTCTTCAGTAGACAGTTTTCTCTTTCCAGCTGAGAATTTTTCTCCACCAGCTCCTTAATTTGCTCTTTTAGAAACTCTACCTCTTCTCTTACTGCATACATGAGATGATTCTTTACCAAATCCTAGGAAAGCAAATTAAAGTGGAGGTTAGAATCAATGCAATTACAACCTGGTACACATCAGCCATCTTTATATACCAATATGGAAAATACAATAAAAGTCCCACGCGCTTGGGTTTGGATACCCAGACGGAGCCCATGAGCTGCATTTGAGCACCTGGAGACTTTATTTTAAGCACGCACAATGCAACAGAAGAAAGGTCTGACGCATTTTGCACCATGGTACTCCGTAACTAGGCTGGAGGATGCCCTCTGTGTATTTGCATCCATATTTAGCTAAGGCTAGGCTTGTGAGATAGAGACATGGAGCGAGTATGCGTGTGAGCCTTCCCCTGGGGGGGGGGGGGGGCAATGTGGGGTGAATCTTGTTGTCCGATAAAAAAGGTACCACATTCACCTATCCAGCATAGGCTTCTGGCCTAGACCTTAGACAAAGATGGTGTCACCTGATACTGAAAAAGCAAGGAATCCCAAATCTTAAAGGAAAAGTAATAATGGGACTTATGGGATAATTTAAAAGGGGAACGAGCCAAGATAAAGGGCTCCATTGCTGCATTTTGCATGATCTGCTTTAATATAAAACAGGTGAAAATGATGCTAATTAGGTAAATTGTATTTAAATGTATTAAATTTTGCAATTTATTATTGGTTACTATATTGAAATGATGAAATCTTCCTAAATGACATGCATGGATATGTAGATAAATAAAGTATAATAAAATATTGTTCTAGGTGTAAATAGGTGCACGCCGCTTCCTTCCCAAGGAATGGGATTCCCAAATGTGAGATGGACACAGCCCACAGTTCATATTGCAGTGCCGTGCGATCCAATGGGATTTCAGGAGCTGGGTGGTGAAATCTGCTCAGCAACAAGCTGGCTACAGGATGCAGCCTTATGGGAAAACAAGGAGAGACACTCATTGCAAATAATTATAGGCTGACCGCTATGCACTGATAATATGCAAATTCTGCAGCACAGGATAAAAGGGCTCCCAAGATAAAACCCACTGCGTGTGAAGCTCTGCAGGACAATTATGCAAAATGTGCCGAATTGTTAACCTCTTCCAGGGGGCTTTTGTATGCAAATTGCATTTTTAAAAAGACCCTGAACTACAAAAAGACATAAAAAACATAAAATATCCTGGAGATAAAACTCACCATGGCTTGCTCGATCTTGTTATCAATTGCAACCACACTTGCTCCTGAAGCACTGTAAACAAAAAAATAAATAGATTTTACTATAACGAACATGAAATATGCCTAAATATCAAATCTCCATTATATAACACGACTTCCAATGCATCCTTATGGCAAGAAAATGCAGCATATTTCCCCTGGGGGTTTCAACCTGACAGCTCAGACAATGCAAAGGAGGAGGAAGTGTTTTGCTGTTCCAGTCCAAACCAGGAAAATCCTGCTCTAACCGACCAGCCATGATTTCCTAGGCGATGGAACAAAGCTCAGGCATGTCGGCAAAATGTCAGCAAAACATTGCAATGCATAAAAAGAGTCATTGCAAGGAATTTTAATGCTGGGTTTATAATGCAACATCAATTGATAACAAAGAAAAATACATCTTGCAGATAAAACAGTCATTGTATTAACATTAAGATATAAATAAGCATTAGGAATATAGGAAATTTATAAGACTGGGTAATAAAATACTGGCATGCTCTGATAACAATAAAAACAGATAATATAAAATGTATATATTGCAGCATAGAGGTGCAAGACACCGCAGCAGCACAATAAATGTAATTCCTAGACATGTATAGCAATATATATATGGAGGTAAACCGGTCACAAAATTTACCTGTTATCCAGTTTAACAGAGACGACGTCAGTCCCCAGCAAAGAGGAGAAAAAGGAGATAGAAAAATTGTGCAGCTCGTACACGGCCACCTCCATTGGGTAGTTACACATTCCTGTACTCATTTCTGCAGGGAAATAATAAACTGGGCTGAACCTTCCCCAAGCTACTAATGTATTATATCCAGCAGCTGTGCGTTTTGGACGCGGCGCCTGAATGGATGAGGTTGGGGCGGTCGTTAGATTTGTATTGCTGATGCAACAAGGAACAGACTGACTGCTATTTCAGAGCTCCAAGTCATTTTATAGCTGTGCTTGGTGACATCATATGGTGTCACCCTCCTATGCAAAGAGACTGCCTTCGTAATTCCTGCCCCCAGCTCCAAACACACAACTAATAAACAGTCTCACCGCAGCACACTGACATACATTGCCAAAATAAGTGCTGTCAGAATGCTGATTATGTTTTAACCCCACGTAGCCTGGCAGGAAATATGTTCACCTTCCTTGGGTATGGATTGCATTTGGCATATAAATATTTACAATGAGACAATGTTGCTATATAATACAAAAGCAATAATAAAATCTGATACATTTTCTTTTGTTTATGAAGCGCCGACATATTACACAGCCCTGTGCAAAACTGAATTAAATTTTGATAAAATTTCACTTGCCATGCATGACAAATTTTAAAATGATCCCTAAAGCAGCTGCCCCCCAGGGTTTACATGTCCAGGCGTCTAAGATCATCAGTTTACCCTGGCGCTTGCTTGTGGTTTGGTTAAAGTGGCCACCTGGTGCTATGGGGGTCCTGCAAATAACCTGCCATGAAAAGCTACATGATGCATCTAATGAAATGCTTCGCTAACCTAAAAATCTTTAGCACTTCCAAAGGAAAACTTGCGGCTGTGCCTTCTCTTTGGAAAATGAGGACAGCAGCCAGCTTTGTTTTGGAAGTGCTTTGGATGCCTTTTTAGCTTAGCAAAGCTCTTCATTAGATGCATGATGTAGCTTTTCATGGCGGGTTATCCACAGGACCCCCGTAGCACCAGGTGGCCACTTTAACCAACCGCAAGCAAGCGCCAGGATAAACTGATGATCTTGGGTGCCTGGAATATGAAAAGTTTGCTGGGGATCCCTTTTAATGTATGACATTTTTAACTGTTAAAGACAGATTACTTCCTAGATTGTAAGCTCTTCGGGGCAGAGCCCTCTCCTCCTGTGTCACGGTCTGTATCTGTAAGCCCTATTTAATGTACAGCGCTGTGTAATATGTTGGCGCTATATAAATCCTGTTTAATAATATTCTTTAAACTACCCTCATTTCTATGATAAGGCTTTGCGGATTGTGGCTTGGTTTTAGGCTTTTGTGTTCGGAAAGCATGGTCTCCACTGCCACAAAATCATCCACATAACAAACCCTTCCTCTATTAGTATTATTAAACGGTATTTAAATAGTGCCAACATATTACGCTGCGCTGTACATTAAATAGGGAACCCTGTACCTTGTCATCCCTGCCGCCGTCCTGACATTTTAAACAGAAAATAATAATAAAGATTTATATAGCACCAACATATTACGCAGGGCTGTACAATAAATAGCGATAGTATCAATCAAAAGTATTTCATGAAACTATTTTTTTTTTTTTGCCGCGCTTCTCTTCCTAAAATACAAGCACGTCACAGCCGCATACAATTCTATGGCTGGGTCATAGGCCTATGGCTGGAATACAACTTACCTATTACTATGTAATTTATATGGCATATACTGGAATAATAAGAATAATAATAATAATATGTATTAATTTAGAGCCACAATATATGTTACAGAAATGATTGGGGCTATGTGTGATATAGAAAAATGAGCTGAATAAAAGCTTTGCACCAGTAAGGATTTCCAGGTTGTTTTTTTTGTTACTTATACATATATATATATATACACATATAGTATTACATGACCTAAATATATTTTATTCCATATTAAGCTTATCATTATACCCTGCAATGAGAATTGCAATCTTCAGTTCTGCTGCCCGGAATCCCTAATTTCCTCACATGTATTACACATCTCGAGGTGTCCAATACCTGTGGCCCCTGCCGCTCTCTGTGGTTCCACCCGCCAGCTCCTTTATCTATAGGGGAAACAACATTATCATGGAGGAAGGTAGAACCATAGCATGCTATAGGGGACGCAGGCATCAGAGTAAAGATCCCGACTGTGGCTTCGCAAGAGATGGATGGTGAAATGAAGCCTTCCTTACCTCCAGACATTGGTGATATAAGAAGAAGCCTTCCTTACCTCCAGACATTGGTGATATAAGAAGAAGCCTTCCTTACCTCCATGATATAGGAGGAAGCCTTCCTTACCCCCAGACATTGGTGATATAGTAGGAAGCCTTCCTTACCCCCAGACATTGGAGATATAATATAGGCGGAAGCCTTATTTCCTAGATGTCCCTGTGCAGCTCTCAGTGCCTGGCTCCCCCTGGTGGACTCTCTGCTCCTTGCTTTTTACAAACACTAGAATCATGTTTACACTCAGAAGACAGAACAATGTGTTCCCTTTGCCCTGATGCAGCCACAATAATACCGAAGTGTTTGCGGCTTCTCACACAAACCAGATACATTTTGTTTCCACGCGAGCTATTTGCAAGGTGTGGTCGTCCCTAATGTGACCTCATTCAGACTCAATATGATCCAAAGATTAGGTCAACTATGTTTTCTATGCTAAGCACTTTTTCATTTATTATTAACTGCGTGTAAAAATTTTCCATAAAGATGTTTCAACTCTCTCAGCAGATGTATATTAGAGAACAGTATGTTCCCCTCCCCCGTACAAGGCTGCTAGGTCTGAGAATGGCAAATATTGGGTATATGGCACAACACTTCCCAATCTTCTAAGGATTAGCCAAACCTTCTCAGAGGGTAAATGTATTGCTGCTGCCCTAAGGCTGAAAACACAGCATGGTGCAAGTGGGGACACTGTTGCATGGTCCTTAGGAAACAAACAATATGTGATCAATGTAGAGCCCCTATTTAAATAATTACCTACAGCTGCACAGAGCCAGATCCATGGGGTCACCAGTTTGGTGCGGAGGAACCCGAGTGTCCTGCACACAGCCCTGACCCCAACCCTACTGGGCACCAATGGGATGAATTAAAATGGTGAGCCAAGTCTTCTCATCCATCAGCACCTGACCTCACCAATAGGGGGCAAATCCCGCCATCAGTACCTGACCTCACCAATAGGGGGCAAATCCCGCCATCAGTACCTGACCTCACCAATAGGGGGCAAATCCCCACCATCAGTACCTGACCTCACCAACCATCAGTACCTGACCTCACCAATAGGGGGCAAATCCCCACCATCAGTACCTGACCTCACCAATAGGGGGCAAATCCCCACCATCAGTACCTGACCTCACCAATAGGGGGAAATCCCCACAGACCCTCCAAAACTTTGTACAAAGCCTTCCCAGAGGACTGGAGAGTGTTTTAGATGGCTATTACCATATTAATGGCCATGGTTTTGAAATGGGACGTCCAACAAGCTGAAAAAGACATGGCCAGTGGAGCACAACGTTTTGTGGCCACCTTGATGCTACCTGATCTCCATCTTCATGGACAGATATTATGTCAAGAGGAAATATTCAATTAGGCTTGCAGTGGGCAAACTTTGCTAAAATTAAAGGGGAGAACCCAGGCTGAGCATGATTGGTAGCATGATGTACACCGGTGAGGAAACAAAAATCAGGCAGGGAGTAGGGAAGCAATCTGCAAGCTCTAAAATGCAGCTATCCTCATTGTGCTAGAAGTCATGCGCATTGCATTGTGCATTAATTACCCTGAAAATGTTGTCCCTGTCCTTTAGGCAAAGTACTATAAAGCAGCAAGATTTGGTGTATTATCATATAAAACACAAGGCACACTTACGCTGCATGAATTCTTCCTCCTTAATCAGAAGATACAAAATACTAAACAATCTAACAAGTTCTTTTTGCATTTCTCACTGGCCTTCTTATTCTTTTCCAGGCATTCTGCTGATCTTTATATTATTGAAGTGGATTATGTAAACTTAGAACTGAACAAACACAATGTGTGTGCGGTCCACATCCGTCATCTGCTGGTAGATGCAGGAAAAGCATGAGACAGCTCAAGGTATCGCAAGAATACAATGAGGGTCGCATGTTTTGTAGTCTGCAAGTGTGGCGACATATTAATGTCGGGGTTTAGGATTTACTGTACAGTAAAGAAATGTTTGCTTGATTATTACAAATTATTATTAAACAGATACAGACAGTGACGAGGAGAAGAGTCTGCCCAGAAGAGCTTACAATCTAAGAGGTATCACCCAATAGGAGGGGTGATGTGTGAAATATACATATAAAAGTCAATACATAAGTCAGGCCTATTGTGTGAAAGCCGGGCGATCACTTTGTATTTGGTTTGCGGTGAAATCTGTGCCAAACAACTAACCGCAGCAAGGTCACACAATAAGTTGTCATTAAATCAATGCATGACTAAAGGATGGAATGTTCATCTCTATAGGCAAAGAAAATGTGACAAGCTCCGATATCAATATGTTGTTTGATTACATTAAGTTTGTTCCAGGACACCAATCACACCCGACATGGAACAAGAGGAAGACAGTCTACAGAACCATTTCATTCTGGTTTATTATCACTTTCCTTTAAGGGTAACTCTAGCTTAGCCATAGGCGGGGTGAAAATAAACTATAAAAAAAAAAAAAAAGAAAAAAGCTTGTTCTGCCAGCATGCTGCAAGGAGACCTTATTTCCTGGGCAGACCTTCTACAAAAAAGGTTCAACACCCCCCGCTGAATCAAAGCAAAGGTTTTCCAATCAGCAATTAACATAATCTTTGCCGATTGGAGAAGTGTAGCACCATCCCCATCTGAATCGACATTAGAACTCTTCAGAGAGACTGCTGCTTCCTCAGTTTTATTTTCTGAAGAACACGAGCTGCAAAACATTGTGCACCTGGAATGTAAACCTGAAAAGTTTATTTGGGCTATAAGTACACGTGACTACCTACACAATATGGCCCAGATATGTGTGAAGGCTTTAAGTCCCCCGCTATATCATCAAGAAGAATTCATACACCAGTTCATATTTCTGATCTGATACTTCTATCTATTATAATATGGGACATTTCCAATTGTTGTGTGAGCAACAAAGCAATCAAATCTTAATTAGGAATTCCCAAACTTTGCTTGATCAATTGCATCAGTTATGTAACTCTCCCCGCTATTGGTGGTTACAGTAGGGGTGAGGCATTGATGGTGCAAAGAATCAAACGGGATGATAGGTGCATGGTGATAATGTATTAGGGTAATGGCATGACTATGGAGCCCCAATGAGGGGCAGTCAGTGACATGACTACGGACTTTGTACAGCACTGTGTAATATGTTAGCGCTATATAAATACTGTAAAATAATAATCGGGTCAGTGATAGGTGCACAACCAAAGTACAAAATCAAGGCCTCTTAGATACCCATCAACCAGTGTATGAACCCCCTGTCAGATCCTTGCAGAACCCTAAAATCCCAACCCAAATCCAATACTAATTATATCAAATATATAAAATCAATACAAATGACACTTCTACAAATGTGAAAAGATGATTCTTCTGTGGAAATTCCCATCCTGTATATGGAGATTCAGCCTTCCATATATCATACAGGCAAAGCTCGCACTTTAAGAAGCTCATTGTCAGCAGTAAACAATTAGAGGTCAACAGCGAGCGAGGAAAACAAGTTATCTGTCAGCAAGCTTTCCCTGTTTGTAAGAACTTATAAATAGAGAGCGGGCTGCAAATAGAAGCAGGATGTCTGGCTTTTGTACAAGTTAGCTTTACCAGAGATGAATAGAAGTTACACAGAAGGATAAAAAAGTCTTCATTTTATTTCATTATATAACATTTTCTAACATAAAACAATCTGGCAAGAACCTCCAGTGTCTTCCAGGATGCACAAAACAGCACCAAGAAATCTTTATTGTTGAGGCCGGGACACTTAATATTTGATGGTTTACAAAGCACATGATGTATGGAAAAGTTTATTTTGGTTACAACATTGGAATGTTCAGTTAAAGCCAATTTCCAGTTCTTATACGCTTTTCTTACTGTTTGTTTTTTTCATATACATTGATTCGGCTGTTTCCCACTCTGCTTTATTTTCTATCATTTGTATATCTATGAAAGACATTTATAAAAGATTTACGAATAAAGCCAGTTACACCTATACTGTGCCAAACCTTAACTTACCTGTCCGTGACCCAGAGATTACCCATCAAGCTGCTCAGTTGCATGCTAAAATCTTTGCAGTTTGTGTACCAGTGGCAAAAATCCTCTCCTTGGAATTGAAAGTGCGCTGCAAATGTCAGGGCCTGGATTTTAGGGAGCAATAACTGGGCTTTTAGGGATTCTCTGGGATGGGCACAGGTAAATAGAAGACTTCCAGGGCAGGGCAGACTGCTTCAGTGACTGGTATATATGCCGTTACCTATGCAAGCATGTTTAATTATGCATTGCAAACACACAGCAAATCCAGTCAGCATGCACTTTGCTTGATTGTGCTGGATCCGTACGCCATCATGCACATATATTTTCTACAAAATCAATCCATATGCTTCTTCTGGTTGCCACTGTATCCAATATATTAAGCAAGTGATAGGCAGGGAAGGTGGTTATTGTAGTCACACTTTAAAGCCAAACTAATTCCAAAATTAAACAAGGCAAATGCTAATAGTAATCAGGTTGATAAGTGAACGCTGACAATGAAGCAAAGTGCTGAGCTGTTATTAGGAAACTGCAAGGCAGAGGAGGTCCTGGCTGTGCAGGTTGGTGCTTTAGCCAAACAATGCTACACAATGGGGTTTGATGAATTAGTATTAATTTTATAAAATAGTACAATGATCAATAGAATTGGGTAAAGAATTTGATTTTGACTTATAAGAAGATGGATATGTGAATGTAGAACCACATGCACTGACGCTCAGCCATTCTCTGCAAGGAAGACGCCTCCAATACTGAAATGGTAAATTGTTCCCTGAACTAATATGCGGTCCGGGTAAAATTTCATGCTGCCCTGCGACCCACAGGGAACAGTCACAACCAGTCCCGCAAAAGGTGTCTTTTCCTATCATTAGCAGTAAAAGTTTAATAAAAATTAAAATTTACCAAAACCAGAGTTTTTTTGTATAAGTGAATCTTTTGTTAAGAAACATAAGCTGAGTGTTCACATCTCAGCATTCACTTATATTGTTACAAAATGTCAGGAAACAGGAAGAGATGTGCTTATTGCATTTTAACAGATACATGCTCCAGCACGCTCAGCGCCGGTCAGTTGCTAACGGAACCGCTTCCAATTTACTGCACATTTCTACCAATTCATAATACTTGTACATAAGGAATAAAAATGTCCTATACTTTACCCTTAGGTTATGATGATATGAAAGCACCTTGCTTTATTTATCCCTGCCATCTCATGATTTTATTACACTTTTATTTGCATTTTACATTTACATTGCAAGAATTAGGCTACGTACACACGTCCAATGGTTCTCGCCGATAATCGTCCCAGGGCTGATATCGGACGAGAATCTGGCGTGTACAGCGCCTGCCGTCTATTGCCCGAACGATCGTCCTGGCAGATCCATGGACGACAAACGATCCTAATGCAAGGGAAGGAGAGCGCACACCAGGGTGCTCCGCCGTTCTCCCCCTCCGCTCTTCATAGAGCAGAGCGGTGCTGTATGTACGGTGCTCATTCATGCACCATGCAGTGCTAGTTGGCAAGGATCATCCTTTCCACTGACTATAATTGCACGTGTGTATGCAGCTTCAGAAACATGGATTACAGCCGTTGCTGGAAAATAAGACTGCCATCATGGGACACTTTTCCTGCCACACATGCATAAATTATTACACAGTATTTATATAGCGCCATCATATTACGCAGCGCTGTACAAAGTCATGTGAATAGCTGTCCCTCAAAGGGGCTCACAATCTAATGTCCCTACCATAGTCATATGTCATTATTGTAGTCTAAGGTAAATTTTTTTTGAGGGAAGCTAGTTACCCTACCTGCATGTTTTTGGGATGTGGACGGAAACCGGAGTACCTGGAGGAAACCCACACACAGACACGGGGAGAACCTACAAACTCCATGCAGATAATGTCCTGGCTGAGATTTCAACCATGGATCTACCACTGAGCCACCGTGCTGCCCAAATAAATCTACCTTTCATATCGTTATCTTCATGGTCATCCGTACACAAGTGCAGCCAATGCAGAACTACAGAGCTCAGCCCCTTTTTGTAGCATGCAAATGTTAATAGGTTGTGCAGCAATGCATTCCCCAAACATTTTACCAATCCAAGCAGGAGGTTTTTACATGGAAGCCACCAGTTACACAATTGTTAGAACATTCAAAGGAAACACATTTTCTAGGTAGTTTTGTCAATGAAGCAAAAAAAACATAAGCTGTGATGCCTCGCTCATGCAACCAACAAGGGAACAACACATGTAAGACGCTGAGTGTTCCCCGCTGGCGGATTGCAAGCATTTGGCCCAATGCAACAGAGACTGACATGCAAGGACGCTGCATTACAGTGCCTAGAGACTGCCATGTTATAGCCCTGACCAAGTCAGATTTGTCTGTGGGTAACACTGTTAAGTCAGAGGCACAACCAATGCAAGGAGATCCCGCCATGTCAGAGATACTGCAGGTACCCCATACTGGATGAGATTACCACTGTGCCAGGGCAGTAAGGTCTCCTCTCCAATATGGCATACCCAGCCACCTTCCGACAGGTATGTGACCATTTTCATGCAAACATTCACACAACACCCCCTCAAAACCAAAAAAAAAAACCCTAGTCCCCATTTTTTGTACAACCCCAATATGTTGGAGCTATATAAATACTATCTATGAATAATAAGGGCTGGACAGTAGCACCGTTTACCCAATTCCAGATAATAATCCTTTAACATTGTCTCTTGAAAGTTGGCGTTACCTAAACCTTTGCAAATAATGACTTTTTATAAAGTCGCTGTTTGCATAAGAACTTTTACTTTCTCCGGTTATTTTCATTTGCATAAAAGCGCACTGTACCCGGCACAGCCGATCTTTATTGCCGGAATGCAAAGTGTACAATCATGGCATTTATTAAAACGACACAGAATCCTTCACACAAACTGTAAAATTGCATAAATTAACGTTCGACTTTCTTTTCACGCGGCTGGAAAATGACTTTGCTCATAATGACTGCGAACCTTTGAAGCTCAGCATGAGTCAGCTCCATCACGCCTAACATACAACAAAAGGGGAAAAGAGAAGGAAGAGAACATTAAAAATGATATAAAGATCAAGCTATAGTTTATATTAAGAGGTTTTTATAACGGAATAAAAGGTGGATTGTTAGAATTCACACCGAGAAAAATAAAAGAAAAAAAAAGGAGAGATAAAGAAACGAGAAAAGAGCGGGACAGCTGGCAAGCTCCCATCCCCAGCTGCCAGCTGATCTGCTTCCTTTGATAAAACCATTGGCAGTACTCCCAGTTCTCAATGTCTGGCATCCCAGTTACACCCCAGACAAGAACAACCCTTGTCCAAGGTCCTCCCCCTTCTCTTCCTAGACCTAAGTACAGTAAGAAGACAACACAAACAAGCAAATTACAAAAAAGCCAAAAAACCAAAATTTTACACTGCAAAAAGTGAAAAATATAATGAACAGCAGAGAAGTTTGCTTTTTGACCGGATCATGAAGCTGGCATTAATTTTTACCATGTTTACTCTAAATACAATAATGTTTTTACCTTTTTTTTCTTCCTTTGCTATATCTCCGCAACCACATCAAATATTCATGCGGTAATGGCTGCATGGCATTTATCAAAGTGAGAATAAAGCAGAACTAAAAATTGCACTTAAAGTGGCCTGATGCCAATTTTTTAATTAGAAAATAAATTTTAAAAAATAGTTGATGTCTTTTATAATGAGTTTTCTTACCTGCATGATCACTGCCCAGCTGTCAAAATTTGTAGCGCTTGCGTTGGTTTCCCGGATAACTAGCAATCTCAGAATCTGTCATGGGTGCCAGGATTGATTGAACCCCCTGCGCAGGAACTGCATTATCCTGGCCCAGCCAATCAGGATGTCTGAAGATCAGAATGTAGAAAAGGAAGCATGGTGGGGGCCATGACAGAATAGGGACAGGCGATTATCCCCAGGGTTTAGTTCGGCTTCAGTTATGGGGAAAACAGTAGACCATGTTGGCGTTAACATGTGTAAAATGGTCACACAACAAGGTGACAACAAAGGAACTCAATTGGTAGACAGAGACAGTGTTGTCATACAATTTTAAAGAAGCCAGGCAGAAAAATTTATAAAAACAACTAAACAAAAAATGTCTCCCTATATTCTTATATTCCATGCTCAGACATCCAGTAATTATTTTTGCCATGGCATGACTGATGGACCAAGGAAACAATTGATGTTTAATAGATAAAGGTGCAATGGTGATATGGACAATACAAAAACCCTTCCTAACAATACACAGGATTGGAGTGCTTTCACCAGATTTTTGCTTGTTATAGGTAGCTGCAATTTAAAAATCGGCACCATATACTGTAAATAAAGCCAAGCCGATCTTTACCAAGTGAATCTATTTTCTGATCAGTTATTGATTGACGTGTTTGATATTCTGCTCTGCGGGGGTGGGGATGGGTTAGTCACATGACGGGAGGGCCAATCATTGCTTTTATACCGGATACAATTTGTATCCTTTAGAAACAGTGATAGGATTGGTCGGCTGTTCATGTTACCAGAAATCTGATCGTTAGATTGGTGATCAGTATGGTTGGAATATCGTTGTATTCCTCCTCATCGTGTGATATAACTGCTGGATGGATGTTTAAGGTTTCAGCAGAGTTATATAACTTCTCCTGTGAATTCTGACTCTCTGCCAAGTCTGTCTATCAGGAGATGGATCTCAGCGTTTGTGTCAGACATAAAGCCTGAGACCGTAATACGGCCCTGAGGAAGGAAGCAATGACAGACAACGACTTCATAGAAAGTGTCAAGTCAGCTAAACCAAAATCTAGGGTATGTGGTAAAGTAAAGCAAACTTCTACATTAGGAATAGAAGCGATCTCAAAGAATGCTGGTGACCCTGCCATTTCCTATGATAGCAGGCCGAGCGTCTCCTAATTGTGCAGCACCGTTGTCACCCCCTGGAGAATGCAAGCACCTATGCCAATACTGCACAGGCACGAGCCAATGAAAATATTGTCTAAAGAGCTATGATTATCAGTCTCTGAGTGTGGTGTAATTTGTGCCATAAGCTTTATTATTAACAAACAGGATTTATATAGCGCCAACATATTACACAGCGCTGTACATTAAACACAGGGTCCAAATGACAGACAGATACAGACAGTGACACAGGAGGAGGAGAGGACCTCATGCCGAACAGACCGGGCACTGCTGCCCTCTCTTCCAGTGCAGGGTGACTGGTCTTGACTCCGCCTCCTACTGAAGTTTTCTGCAGACAGCCTGTAGTAGGAGGACCTGTTGCTTTGCAAAGTATAATGTTTAAAAAAGGTTATTTGGTGCACACAAAGTGATTTATTTCCATTCCATGAATGTTTTTTGTGAGCTTTACAAATCCAAGTATTCTGGATAACTGAATGCAGAGACTAAACATGTTTGCACTGCTGCCTGCGGTTGTTTTGTGCTGATATTATCTTTTGTCTCGGTCACGTTTGTGTCCTGCTGTGGTATCTATTTCCCTGTGTTGTACAATTCACCTGTCCAGCTGCGTTCAGCCCATATCCTGTCCTTGTCCTCCATCTACAACTGATCTGCGATTGGGCTTTCATGTGCTACCGTGTTGTCACGGCCCCCCGTGTTGCACTAGGCCAGCGTCCCGCTATAATCTCTTAGAAAAGTCAACTAAGGATCCCCTCCCAAGAACTGGCGGAGGTCCGGTAACTTTCCAGAATAACATATTAACCTTTGAGAGGCAGCAGGAGGCACCGATCTAGCAAATGGAATCTATTTATAAGCGGCAGTGGCATTTGGAGACACGCTGGGGTGTATTTAGCGGCATATATACTTTACAAACTTATTTTATCTTTACACGGACAAACAGAAACGATGCCTTGCGTGGCCTGAAGTGACTCTGTAAATGACCTTACTGCTCAGAATGTCTGAGAAATGGGTTGCAGAGATCAGGCAGATACGGTCAAAATATATTTGTATCTAGAATATATCTCACAATCCATAAACATTCACCAACCTGGCACAACTGGTCTAGCCCAATGTATGCATTCATTTTTATGAATTTGCACCTATTGGTGTCAGTGGGTGATATCGGGGGTTTGAGACATCTATACGAGGATCGGAGGCCTATTAGTATAGAACTTTCTTGTGTCATTTTTTTTTTTTTTTTTTTTTTTATAGAATCTCGCGATCCGTGCTAAACACACCCCGTGACGGTAAAAAAGTGTAAGTGCAAAAACACCACACAAAAAACGTGCACTGGGGTACTATTTGGTAATCCCTCCTCAAAAGAGGAAGGGCCACCCTTTTTCTCCAGACCCTCCGAAGCAAAGCTCCAGACGAGGGCTGGATACTAAGCCCACCCAGCCGAAGCCGGGATGGACACACATGCCCCCCTGACCGAAGCCAGAGAGGGGCCTTTTCTCTCTGGGACCCGCCCATGCAGGTCCCACAAGATACTAAGCTGGGAGCTCTCCCGAAGAGAGACTCCCACTGAGGGAGAGCGCCTGGTTTTTAGGCCAAGGCACTCTCCAAGACTTCAGGGCTAGCCCATAAGGGAATAGCACCCTCCATCAAAAAAGTGGCACACAAATACCACACCAGTGACAGTGACAAAACATAAAAAACATTTAAATAATATGTGCACTGTGCATAACACACAGGGCAACAGGTTTTAAAAATTGCCCATTCTGACACTAGCCGCAGCTAATGCAGATTAAGGCGATGTGCCGAATCCAAAATATAAACAGTGCCGTGCACTGTGCAACCAAAAAATCTAGTGGGGTCCCAAACCCGTGATTTTAAGGTGCCCCTGGTTCGCCACTCCAGGGGTACGACACTGGGGCGAGATTCGGACCGCTCGTCAGACCGATTGGTAAGACCAAGCTTTTCTCCATCCTCACCAGCGGGTCAGTCAAACCTCTGGGAGCTCCTTATCAGGGCAGGCCCAAGCTCTTCCTCCGGTGGACAAGGCCGGCAGGTTCGCATAGGGCGGCCCCTTACAGAGCTACACCAGAGGTAGACCGTCCTTAACAGAGGTACTCAGGCACAGCATCCCTCTCCTAAGATGCTAGTGCCCTTTCCAACCCTGAACACTGATAAGAACAGATACTACACTTGATCTTAGCCAAAAGGCCGAGAAGCGACTTTCTTGTGTCATTATGAAAGCACAAAATGACCCATCATTGTAAAGCAGAGAAATCTGCAACCTCCACAAGCACAGATTATATTTGCATTGGCTTCTGGTGCACTATCATGGAGAAAAGATCCAACACACTATCATGGGTGAACCTTAAAGAATCCACAAACCTGGAATAGATCTGGTTGGTGGTTGCTGGGGGTGCACAGAGCAGTTTGTGCCTCTCAGGTCAGTGTAAGTGACCCCAATGATCTTTTTGGCTATCTGTAAGGGTGACATTCTTCCCAATGACAAGCAATGTAAGAGGAATTCATCCCACTGACCACCACACTAATATATTGTGATCTGTGGATATAAAATTTATAGAAGGGCTTCTCTGAAGACCAGACCATTATTTTCAAGGGTTCCCCAATGCCCTCATCTTTTACACTGGTGCAAATTTTATAATCCTTTGATTTCTCTAATTTTCTGTCTTGGTGGCTATTGTGGCAAAATCCCATCAGTAGAGCCACAGACAGCAATTGGCATGCAGCAAAGAGCTGATACTTTTTGCACTTTCCAAGGTTTTCATCTTTACCGACCTATGGTCATTGGAGAGTAATGGTGGATCAGTTGTATTTTTGGAGATCAAATATTTAGGGCCTTGGGTTGCAGGTCTGTGCAGCACAAGGATTCTTCCTCAAGATTCATTGACAGGTGCATTTCCCAACCAGCTTGCCATCCATGTAAACTTATGAGAATTTAAAACCTATTTTAAAGAAACAGAATCCCATTCGAGGAAAGCATGAAGTATATCAGGGAGCAGTGAACAATCACAAGGACAACTGATCCACCAAAGCAAACTATATGGCACATTCAGAACGCATTCTCTAATATTGCCCATAGCCTGCATCTATCTTCAAGCCATAAACAATTAAACATACAATTACATAAAGAGGTCATTATACAGAAAACCGGAGTACAATAATCTCAAATACAAGTCCTGTGGGTGTAGGAATCTCATACCAAACGCACCAATCTCTGACATACATGTTCCAGGAATTCTTGGGACTACGGCAGGGATTACAATTAGTTAAACTTCACATTTTAGAAGCACAGCTGCCTTTTCCCCCTCCAAGCAGTGGGATGATGGAAGATTTTCTTTTTGATATGAAAAAACATCACGTGTTCTGTTTTCCAAACAATCGGCAGTGACTGGGTTGGATTTTTCCAGTGTCCTAAATTCTGTAAATATTTTTTTACCTCTACAAACTTTTCCAGTTGATTTTACTAATTATTGTTCAATAAACCATAACATGTCATAGCTGTATGAGTTATGAAGAAACAAAGTATTTTCTTGCATGCACTTGGGGGCAGAGCGGATGTTTATTAGTATCGGTGATTTGATTAGTGGATTTTCATCTTAAGGTTTATGTAATTTCTCTTTTTTTTTTTAAAGTCAGACTAAAACAGAATTGCATTTATCAATTAAAATAATCGATTTTCATATTCTTTGGGTTCGGTGGTGCCAATGTCCACTTATAGGAACTTTCTGGAGCCCTAGTGAAGCCATGGCAATGTGTGTTCTGCCTTCCAGTGCCCACATCTATGTATGTGAAGCTGTGCACACTACAATTTCCCCCCCTCGCTTATTCTGTTGATCCAATATTGACACAGCAGCCCAATCTAAAATAATCTCTGCAACCTGGTGCAAGCCCACCTGATATAATCGATAGCCAAATGGATTATAACCCAATGCATACATAGGCAGTTCATGGGCACCAAGTCTAGTGTTTACTGCCCATGCCACCTATAAATGGGCACACGCATGTGCGGTACATGATGTGCATGCGTCATTGCTCGTCAGTATTATGAGCCTGAACCCTGGCTGGAATTTTGGACCAAAGCTAATAAAGGAAAAGGGAAATTAGAGGATAAAGGAATTCTAAGAACACTAGAATGATTATGGAATATTTAATGTACAACACTGCGTAATATGTTGGTGCTATATCAATACTGTTTTAATATACAATATTTCATTTTCATTTCACATTTTAGTAAGGGTTTAATATCACATTGAAATGAAAGGTGATTCCTTCTCCATCTAAAATATTAAAAAAAAAAGAAAGGTTACTTTGAAACAACTTTTTTGGGGTTTACATAATGTGATTTGTGTTGTGTTTTACTTCCCCCACCTCCTAGATTGTAAGCTCTTTGGGGCAGGGTCCTCTCCTCCTCGTCCTGTATCTCTGTCTGTATTTGTCCGTAATTTGCAACCCCTATTTAATGTACAGCACTACATAATATGTTGGCGCTATATACAGTGAATGTTTTCTGAACATTGGTCCACCACTCAATTTTTCATGCCATCATTTTCAATGAGTAAAAACCTGATGAGTGAACCATGTTTGATTTTAAATGTGTCATGAAAAATCTTGTTTTGTAATTGGATTTATTCCAATATGTTGTATGCGGATAGGTGAATCTTGTGTGTAATTGGATTTATTCCAATATGTTGTATGCAGATGGGTGAATCTTGTGTGTAATTGGATTTATTCCAATATGTTGTATGCAGATGGGTGAATCTTGTGTGTAATTGGATTTATTCCAATATGTTGTATGCGGATAGGTGAATCTTGTGTGTAATTGGATTTATTCCAATATGTTGTATGCAGATGGGTGAATCTTGTGTGTAATTGGATTTATTCCAATATGTTGTATGCGGATAGGTGAATCTTGTGTGTAATTGGATTTATTCCAATAGGGTGGTATGCGGAAGGGTGAATCTTGTGTGTAATTGGATTTATTCCAATATGTTGTATGTGGATAGGTGAATCTTGTGTGTAATTGGATTTATTTCAATATGTGGTGTTCTGATAGGTGAATCTTGCTTATAATTGATCTCACCTCTAATATGTTGTATGCTGCTAGGCGATTTTTTGTAATTGGAATCTCTAGATGTTGTATGCTGATGCTTTTGAGGGAAATTTTACATTTGAATGCAATAGTTGAATCTTCTAAATTGTAATCTATAGTTAAGTGAAAGGTTTCAAAATACAAAATGATTTAAAGATTGGAGAAGATGGATTCATGGAAAAACCTGAGTGATTGAAAACATTTGCCAACTAATAGCAAATTACTTTTAAGAAATGAATTCCAGGTTTGCTGGATCACCCCGGTTCTGCTATGATAGTATTATCTCCTCCAGTCTTGCAAAGCTTTAATAAATTAGGGCCAATGAATTTCTAGCAAACATTCACTATAAAACGGCACAATGACTTTCTGCTGCATCAAACGATTGTTTCACATATCCAATTAACACAAGCAGATTGATTGGCCACATGGAAAGCTGGTCACTGCACAGCCATTACAGAGATATAAAACCAATGTGCACCCGAACCCATCAATACATTACAAACACACACAAGACTTATGGCTGGTGATAATCTTTCAAAACACAGAATCATGAGAATGCATTGGAATGTTTAACTTTACTTCCTCCTACAAAAAGTCACCATGAAACATTCACCTGGTAGACGGACTACAATGAATGTTTTTCTTAAGTTGTTCGTGATCGCTTAGAAAAACAAATCCTAAAACACAAACGATCTTATCTTTCATTATGTTCAACAAAATTATATTTTCACACAAAACACGAGCTTCCACCGTACGCCTTCTGTGCCGAGCACCTCAAGTGTGAAAACAAAGTCTCGTGTTCTTAAAAAAGTCCGACACGCCTGTTTACTGAAACCACAATCCGTGATGGTTCAGTGAGCTCTCCAGCAGGCCATGGGGATTGCAAACAAATATATGTCAGAGGCTTCAACCCATACAGCAAAAGTGTATAGGTATAGCACAGGGAGCGCAAAGGTTTACTCATAATAACTGCAAAGATGCACTTGTAACTCTCCACATACATACTATCCCATTCTGCAATTACCGGCCTGATCATGCAAACTTAAACCAGGACTTAGTTTTGTCTTGTCCCACCTCCAGCCTGTGATTGGATATTTAAAGGATAAGCAGGAGACTGACCAGCTCATCCCTCTTTTCTCAACTCTTTAGATCAGGGGTGTCAAACTCTGAAAAGAATTCCAAAATTTACTTACATCTGGCCCGCCCACCTGCGCTACCACCTCACATCATCATTTTCAATACATAGACATTATTTCTGCACACCCATCATGTGACACAAAGTCTAGGCAATGATCACATGGTGCCCGACTACCAGGGGCATTGTGTTTGTTTCAGTCCATTAGAGACTGCATAGTGTAATATTTACCGCCAGACAAACTTGTGCCGCTTATATACTTGTGTATAGATGGATAGAAATGAGTCTTTTCAACCTTAAAGTGTGTGTAAAGGGGTTTGTCTTTGTTAGTTAAATTTAAAGTTTGGCCCCCGACTTACGGTCTACGTTTTTAATTTCGGCCCTCTGTGTATTTGAGACCCCTGTTTTAGATTATCACAGATCCCTGCAGAACCAGAAGACCTGTGTCACCCACCTAGCACTCCTCTGCAGAAGGAACCCTTTTGGCTGGTTACTTTTTGGTCATGTGACTCCCTGAGAGCTGCCCCTTTACCCCAAAGAACCACAATATTCTTCAGAAGTGCTCCATCTGCTGGCAGAAGTGTGATCATCACCTGAGCTGCCTCCGCTGCAGCATTCCCTCTGGTGGTGGGTTCTGTTACCTGACGGTCACATGATCTCTATTTGCCACATGGCCTCTTCTATGAAAGGGATATGACTGGAACAAGGAGTTTTTACTAGGCTCCACTTTCCGGTTCCGCATTTCTTGGCATACCGGCTTTGTCTGACTACTCCTGAATGTCACCGGGCCTGGCCTTGGCTCGTCTGACTACTTTTTTGCCCTTTGCATCTTTACTACAAATTGGTCCTACTCAGTCAGCAGTTTGGCATGTAGGGGGGCCGCAACCTGGGCACTGCCTCCTAGTCATCACCCCTTGCTAGGTGCACTGGCGTAGCCAAAGACTTCTGTGCCAAGCTGGTGACATGGAGAGTCCATCACCCCAGCCATGACATAGTTAGCACAAACTTAGCTCCTTGTGCGGTTTCTCTGTCTAAGCTCCCCTGTACAGCGTGTTGCAAGGTAAATTCAGGTACTTATGCTATATTAAAACACAAATGGTTTTTATAAATCTAGACGTCTTAATTAATGACTTTTATATACCTAGCGCAAAGATGGAATATGGCACCACAACACATTTCTTGTTTCTTACACATCAGCAATGTCGCAAGGTACTAAGAGCGCCGTTCACTTACCAAGCTGGTTTATGGTATTTTTCAGCTGCATTTAGAATTTGCTTTGGTAATTAGAAAATCCATGGGCGAGGTCTGCGGGCGTGCCATGCTGCAGGTATTTTTTTATTAACAAAGCCCAGGGGTGTACAGCTGTGCCCTGCAACTGGACAGCTCTCTATTTATTTTAGCACGGGAGGTTGTTATGTAAATCACCAAAAATAGAACAATTTAATTAGGATTATTTGTAGCTGAAACAGCTGAATGTCTGGAGTGATTTTTTTTACTCTCTACACTCAGCAATTTGATGGTTCGGTGAGACGGATAACTAACTGGGACATTTTGTGCTCCTCGAATCTTTATAATGCCTGGTGATCTCTGATCTGCCATAGAAAGCAGAATTCCCAGCAGCCAGTGCTAATTAGTGGGCTGCTATCAGAACTTTGTATATTCTTTTTGATTATTTACATAGCGAGTAGTTTTGAAGTTGAGGAAGTGATCTTTGACCAGCAAGACTTGAAATCTTATCGGACCCAGATGTCCAGGCCCGAATTTACTAAACAGACACTTGTGTCATAGCCGGAGCAGTGCGCGACCTTCTACTGATGAATTGCTGCATGCGTTCAAAAGTCAATTAGTATTTGACTCAAGATATTAGCAAGTTATTCCAGGCCTTAACCTTTTACCCTTTGCACAATTACAGAGCGGATGGATTGCCAAATAACTGTCTGCTTGGCCAGATTGTCCAAATCCTCATCCTCCGTCCTATCTGGTACCTGTGTGACTTGGTCACAGCTCAATGGTTTGGTTTTATCTTTATAAATAGCTAGAAATGAAACATATAAAAGTATAACAATTGTATATTTTTTTTAAACAGCAAATCACAATTTTTCAAAGTGTCTGAAACCAGAGGGTTTTTCACTGCCCATTCTGGGCAATTGAAATATGGATTTGGGGTCCAGTTACTGACGTGTTACGTCATCTCACACAATCTATTTACTAAAGAGATTAAAAGATTCGACCAACAACATTTTTTGTAAAATCTTACATCAACATTTAGTTCAGTCCCCTTTTCTAATAACGGGTAACAGCTCACTCTACTGCCCCCCCGCCCCAGTCGTTACATCTACCCTACTGCCCCCCCGCCCCAGTCGTTACATCTACCCTACTGCCTCTCCTTTAGTCTTTGCAAAGCTCCTCTCCAGGACTGAAATTGCTTCTCCGATTACACTGCACACTGTGAGCTTCTCACAATGTACATCAGAATCTGCAGCAAGACTCAGAGGTCAACCCATTTCTTCTCTGCAGCACATCCCGCATCATGATCCTTCCTCACCAGCCCTTTCTTCAGTCATTTTAGTTCTTTCAATGATAGCAGGCCCAGCGTCACAAGCGAGTCTCCACAAGGGCTTCTTGATTATCCGTCTCCATAGCACAGAGCTGCACGCAGGCCTAGTGATGTTGAATCATTTAGGTAAAAAAGGAGCCAGGAATGGCAACATTCACAGATAGTTAGTTTAGGAACAAAAACACTCCAACCTAATAAAGTCACCATTTAACATTAATAAATTAATACAGCTAGACGTGTATCTGAATTTGCATCAGAAATATATTGCACTGGAAACTAGTTAAGAGCCGCAGTGAAATGAATTGCAGAATTGCATGTATTATTATATCGGGGACTTGCAGTATTGCGTGTATTATTATATCGGGGACTTGCAGAATTGCGTGTATTATTATATCGGGGACTTGCAGAATTGCGTGTATTATTATATCGGGGACCTGCAGAATTGTGTGTATTATTATATCGGGGACTTGCAGAATTGTGTGTATTATTATATCGGGGACTCCATCTTCTATGGTAGCACTGCTCTCCAATCAGGACATATACAGGAGCTGCAGAACAAGATTTATGAGCTGCGCTGGAAGCCAATATGTGGAATGCACCATACTGTAATATGACGCGGCGCTCATATTACACAATAACACAACACAGACTGATCCTGTCTTAGATCCTTTCCCACTCTCTGTGCTAAATGTCATGCATCTGTTACCCAAGTGTGATTTCTGCCGTGTTTGTACACACTCAATACAATTCTATGCAGGTTCACATCGAAGATCTCTCGTTTATTGTAAAACAACATATTTTGTGTAGGAAGGAATCCCATCATTGTGCCTTACAGCAAAAAGGATTAACTAGAAAGCTTATTGTCAATCACACTGATCTCTGCAACCTAGCTATGTAATTAGAATGTCTGTGTATGTCTGCGTGAATCAACATTCACCTCTGGTTAAAAGGCCATCATGGTAAGAAGCATTTATCACAACAGACCTGTCTCATTAGGGCCATGTTGACAGCAGACACACATCAACATTCATATGCATTTTGACACACGTTGGTTGACTTCATGGAAGAATGCAAGTCAACACAACCACAAGCAGTGCGTTGGGACCAATATCAATACACCATAACAAATATATTACATTTTATTAGTAGTGGATCAGTAGTAGGCGCTGAGGGTTTAAAGAAGGGGTCGGCAAAGTTTGGCCATTTATGGGGTGAGCGGGAGCACACTAGGCCGGACCCGCCCAAATGGCTCCGCCCATCACCAGGGAACACCCCCTGAAATGAAATCCCTCTCCTCCGCAATTTACCTTCAAGGAGCTTTCCCTTTTTACCGCAGCGGCGTAAGTATCAACGCCGCAGTAAATAGGGGAGCAAATGCAAGGAGGAGGCACCAGAGCTCCGGTAGTTCCTAAAGTCCTCCAGAGCCGCGGGTTGCCGGCCGGTATTAGGCCGGATTGGCCAGGGGGCGTTAGGCTGGAACGAACTACCGGCTGGGCCGTATCTGGCCTAAAGGCCGGAGTTTGCCAACCCCTGGTTTAAAGGATAGACATCTGTCCTTTCTTGCCATTATGATAACCCATCCCCTCACTTCTGATGAAGACTTACCTTGTAATATTGCCTGCAGCTGCTGGGGTTTGTTTAGAAGGGAAATAGACAAGGAAGGGTTTCTTTGGCAAACAAGAAATTGTATTATTGATAGTTTGTCATAATGCAAAGAACAAATATTCACGCATCCCTGATTTCACAGTAGGATCATTATTAATCAGGTTAGATCTATTGTGAAATGGACAATAGCCATGTATTAGCATGCCTTATGTGTAATTGGTCACAAAGATTCGCATATGTAAGGCTGTGATACTGACGCGTTTCGCCCGATGTAGGCTTCCTCAGGGGTAGCAATACTTTAAGCGATACACGCATAATTGATAGCATTCAAATCCTGAGAAAGGAGTGAATAAAGATTGTACCATTGGGTCTCCGATGTGATAAGGGAAGACCAAATTAAAAATATATTCATGCCAGAGAAAAATTCCGGTTTGTGGAGTCAGAGCCGCAGCGGTCCATCTCTGTAGAGGTTTATTTACATCCCACTGACAGTTTTATCCCAGACTCTTTATAGCCGGCGGTACCAACTAACAATTTTCAGTAAGCACACAACTGTTTATTGGTAGTTACAGAAATGTTGGGTCACAATACAGGGGCACTGGGCCGTAGAGGCATAATACAAGGACAATGAAAGAATGGGACATACTAACGGGATAGGCATGAGAAGAAAGTAGAAAGCGGCCACAAATATACGGGTTATTGTATAACTATTGTTTTACACTTTTAATCAGGCAAACCAAACTTTTCTGTAACCACCCAGCTGTTTTTGGGTGTGTGCTGAATGTTGGATCACAATAGAGAAGCACTGGGGTATAATACAAAGTATAATACAAAGACTATGGAAAATAGGAAGGGTAGGAATAGGAATAGGGGAAGGGTAAAATAGCCACAAACTTATGGGTTACTATATGACCAGTGTCCTCCCTAGCCCCATTTAGCTGGCGCACCACCTGGAACGTTTCAGTAACCACCCGGCTGTTTTAGGTTGGGTCACAATGCAGGAGTCACTCCCCACCTACAACTTCTCCTTACCCAGCTTAAAAAAAGAAAATTCCAGGGATTACAATTTATAACTATTGAGAACACTAAGTTTGCCGTGCCCACCGGCCTCCAGCTTATCTATGGGTGCTTTCCAAAATTCAGAAATGCTCCATGAATTTCAGAGCACTCACCTCCAAGGAGGAAATGTTTCTAGAAAAAGCACCTGCATCACCTTTTCCAGGAATCCCTGACGAGGCCAAGCGACATGACTGGCATTGAATGGAATTGAAAGCAATATAATAATAAAATATAATGTAGGTTACAAGTCATGCAGATTTAGCATTGCATGCAGGTTCTGATAGTTGTCCTTACACCAAAAATACAGCACAGTTATTTTAGTTTTGCGTAACAGAGAACAAAAAAGAAAAAGATAATGATACAAGACAACACTAACCACTTATTAATAAAGAGCCAAGAATGCTCGTTTACTGCTTTCCACATGCAGCATTTACTCATGACTTTACCCAAACAGCTTCAAGCAATACTAGTCCCATTGTTCCTCCCAATAAATACCCAGCGTAAGTCTCAACCCTTATAATTTATATAATGATAATAATGATAGTTTATAAACTGGCTGATCTTCAATTCCTAAACACGTCATTTTTGTGCCGGTGTACCTGTGTTTGAGGAAAGCAAAAAGTCTCCCGTTTCTTTTTTGAAGCCATAAAATATCAGACAAAGCTGGACTCCAGGAAAATAAAATGGAAAATATTGCAGCTCTGTAATATATTATGAATTGCCATCTCCATGGAGTTCAGACTTAAAGTGGCAACAAAGTTTCCTCACCTTTTCTACAATTCTTTATAACCCCCTTATGAAATTGCTATACCTACCTGGTCCCATCATACCTACCTAGCTGCATACCTCCGATGTCTGATCCAACATGCCTACTTGGCTGGGATTCACCTACTAGCCCCATAGCAGCCTATTATTATTAAACAGAATTTATATAGCGCCAACATATTATGCAGCGCTGTACATTAGGGCCAAGCTATGCAGATTCAGGGATCTGGGATCAAGAAGCCACAAGAATGATGTAAACAACGCTGGGGGTGTCATTATATAATCTGGGTACATATAATGCTGTTTGTTTATTGAAGGGGGGGTAGGGTTTAGGAACAAAAAGTAGACCATGGGAAATGTTTCTTAACCTTTAGATACATTTCCAATATCACCTTCTAATATTAAAGAAAGCATTTCTGTTATTTTATTTGCCTCTTTCGGTCTGCTAAATATACCCCCAGGGGATGAGAAGTAGTCGGACCTCTGCAGAGAGACCGCTGCATTTAAGGTCCTTCTCTGCAGCATAACTGACTTTGCTACTCTAGGCAGTTGCTGCTTTATAATAAATAAATAGGTGTGCAGTTGTTTGTTAACGTGAAATTTTCAGGTGCTTTAAATCAAAATTTCAAAACAGCTTTATTATAAATGCAGAAGATAACAAGCAGAAATAATGAGATGCTCCAAGGGGTGGATCTGCAAATTTTCACCATCAATAATAAGAAGTAGATGGTGTGTTAGTCTGCTAAATGTCATGCAGACAGTCTGGTCTCCTGGAATGATGACAAACAGAATATTTTACCAGTTCCACAACATATTCTGAATAACGTTCTGCACATTCCAGCACAACTACAGGTGAATGCAACCAATCATTCCTTATGCCTATGCATGCATATCAGTGAATCCGCCAGTATCTAGCTAAATAGATGCTGAGTTTATTTTATCAGGTTTCAACATTCAGTTTGCAAATTGTTATCACAAACTGAATATCTGGAGGAAATAGATGAATATAAACCCAACACCTTGCATCCCTTAACTTTAATGTTTAGCAGGTCAATAATGTTGAAATAATATATTATTCTTTACAATACAACATTCCTAAAGCGGGCTGAGGATCAGAGATGACAGTCCAAGTAAGTATAAACTTTACACTCTGATCTTTGAGGAGACTGAGGAAATGCTTCTTCCTGCATGCAGAATATTTAGCAAAGTATCTCAGGCTAAGCAAAGTCTCCAGACTTAATTTAGGGTCTAAATTATAAAAGGTAAAGAGTTAGAACCTGCTGCATAGTGTGACATGCAATAAAGATACAGAGAGGTCAAATTTATTGGTCTGCATTAGTAAAATCAGGTCTATCCAAGAGGTAAAGTGGAAATACAGCTACAGGTTTATATACTTTGGTAAGCAAGAGCCTCTGGCAGTCTCATTATTACAATTAGGAACTATATAGAGCCGACATAATATGCAGCGCTGTACAAAGTCTATAGTCATGCGATTTTCTTGTTATCCTTCCATCACCATTTCCAATCTCAGCTTTTCCCAAAATGAACCTAAAATGTATTTATAAATTCATTTAGAGTTAAATCTTGGCGTGACTTACACGCATGCTTTTCTGAGATTTCCATGCTTCTCTTTAATATTCAAATTTGTACAACTGTGTACCCAACTATATCACGTTGTCAGCTACTGAGATATGAACAATCCAAAACATAATCCCCACCATTCCTCTTCTGCTGCATCTCTTTGTAGTTCTCTTCATTGGCTTCCATTTCACCTGAGAATCACATTCATCTCCTGAGCTTTGCCTCCAGATCTCATATTGAGTACGTCTCCTGTGAGGTGTTGCCTTCATGAAGCCGTTACAAGCTGTACATTAAGCCATGCAAACCTTCTGTATACATTAAAGCTCTCCAAGATTGGAGAAGATCATGGGAGAAGCTCTGTGATCCCGCAAACCTGGAATGGATTTTCAATCCTGGACCAGATCCAATCCAGGATTCATGGATTACTTACATTCTCCTATGACGGTCTATCTTTTCCAGGCTTAGGGAGCTTTAATAAATCAGAGGCAGTGTTTGTGCCACAGTATACAAGGAATGGCAACTTTTCTTGCTGAATGCGCCTCTTAGAATTTGCATTACTTATTGTGTGGCTTGTCATGGCTTCATGAATGCAAAACCTCACAAGAGACATAAGTGACTTTGGATTAGATAATGACCATAACTTTGGATTAGATAATGACCATAGAACAAATATTAAAACTTCAATGGAGTTTGGTTTAAGAGCTTGTAATTTATATCAGCATAACTTGTAAACAAGGTAAACCTTTATTTAAAGGACCCGTACGGCATAATCACACCGCAGCACTAGAATGCAGCAAGTGCACCTTGAAAGTTTGCATACAAAGCGTGCATGTGTGTTTGTAAGTCTAAACATATTTTCTAAGAAAAGCTCTCAGCACCTATTGTTGTGTTCTAGCATAAAAGGCCAGGATTCTACCCGTACAGCAAAACTTGGTACAAAGTAATGGAACATTACAACCGGTAAAATGGTGATGACCCTTGCTTGTGAGTGGCCACTTACCTTTCAGCTTCCTGCTAATTCATTCCTAATTGTTATTGTGTAAAAGGTTATCTTATAAATATTTGTATTGCAACCATAAAATAGGAACATTCAAAAGAACTGCAAGCCTGATAATCAACAACACATTACTGCCAATGTTAAGGACGAATTATCTTGATAATAAAGCGTGGTCAGGTCAAAGTGTAAAAAATGTGCAGTAAAATCACAGGTTATCTGTGCGTCTAATAATTACACAATGCAAAAACTTCTACATAGAAACTGAACCAGTTTTAGGAGACTTTGCAGGCGGTTTATTTACAGCCAGGTAACATGCAAACAGGAGCAGCAGGTAACATGTACTAAGCTGGCTCAGATCACACGTTGCAGTGATGGCTGCCTATTGCTCTCCATGGCTTCTGCTATGCCTAAGAAACAAGCAATGGGAACTGTTTATTTCACTCTCACGCAAGTGTCAGGAAATCCAAATAACTTCCAAAAACAATGCATTAGTTTAGTCATATGCCGTCCAACACAATGAAATGCAGCTCCATCACTCTGCCTCCGTCACTTGGCCTTGGTTTCCTGCAATAGGCGGTGGTATATTCACCTCTCAAGCATCCTGTGTTTTCTACATTCACCTTGTTCCAATCTTGCAGCAATATCACTTTTACTATCCAGAGTGTTGGATGCCCACTTTCCCCACCATAGACTGTGTCCATTCTCCAGCCCCTATGTCACGTCAGGAGAATGAACTACAGCCCTCAGCATGCAACACTCCTGGAAGTAGTGATGCAAGTATATGGTATTCTTTTGCAAAGAACCACGTTTGGAGAAAGTCACTTGATTTTAACAAAATATATAAGAGCTGTCCCACACCAACACATCAGGACAGACAGGCGCCTGAAATGTTTTGTCTTGTTATGAGCAGAATAATAGGAGCTTGTGTATTCCCCGAAGTGTAATGCGACCGGTTATTCCATGGGTCACTTTACATGATATAGATGTCTCAATCTGCCCGAACTTGCCTTTACAAGTTCAATGACACCTGCCAGTTTGGACGCGTGATTATCTCTATCCATGTCAATGTTATTTGTCCTTAGACAATGACGCAGGTTTATAAAAAAAAAAAAAAAAAAGCCGTCACACCATCAAAACCAATAACAGATCAGTTTAGTTTTCAGCATTCAGGGTTTTTAATTAGAAAATGGCAGAGAAGGTTGTAAAGTTTGCTAGACTTTCTTTAAGGAAAACCCTGCAATAATAATCCTAATACACAAGAAGTCAGGGGCCCAGAAATATTGAAGCCAGTGACAGACCGGCAACTACCATTGTGCAGTTTCCAGACTTCTCTCCTGATGACAAGTGTTTATTAAAAGGACAGTTCTGGTTCTTTAAACAAAAAATTAAGGCTTTTGCTTTCATCTTTTAACTAAAAGGTATTGCAACAAAGGTTAAATTATCCAACATTGAAGCACAGGAGGGGGTCAGATCTTGGGCCTCAGAAAGCAGCAGCTTGACTCTCCCGCAATCCGGCGTGTACCCCTCCAACAAACACTACTCTAGTCAACAACATTCCTGGCTCCTGGATTGTTTTAAATGATTCTAACATGGCGTATCTAAACCTTTGCTGCAAAGAAAGTCAAAATATTGCTTCTCCCCAGCCCTTTATAGCTGGGTGTACCTCCTGGCACATTTCAGTAACCACGTTACACGTTTATATTGTGTACATGTATGACAAGTGGTCATGTGGTGTTTGGCATTTTTATATCTTTATGGACATATAAAAAAATCAAAACCAACAATATAACTTGGATAATCATCTTGAAGTTTCTTCCTAATAGTCATAAACAAAACATGTAACTTTTTGTTTTCTAGAATGTCAGTACGATTGACTGATAACAATATTTATGGCAGCTACTGGGAAAGCTGATAATTCACTCACTGTCTTCCCAAGAAATGTCCAGATGAAAACAATCCAACTCCTCAGAAATCACATTACGAGGAGGCTTTCAACCCACCGAGAATGTCGGACCACAATACACACAATGGTTTCTATTGATAACGTAGATGGCGTTTCTAAGATCAGTCCGTGGACACAAACACGTTATGTATATTTGGTGACTTGTTTACTAGAAACACGGTTAAGTGATCTCTCCAACAGTAAATGTTGTTGGAAGGGTTGTGAACACATCTGACAGTAATTTGTAGATAGGCAATCTTCCTCACGTAACAAGAAGAAAGGCATGTAATAGTACCGGGAGGACGACAGGCACTTTACCATCAGATGGTTTTCTCTGAAATATCATGGAGGCGGTTTCAGGTGCAGTGGGGCATTGACAACCAGTGGGCCGTCATGTACAGCCTATGGCGTAATTGTAGGGAATTGGCTACCAGAAGATGCCTTGGTTGGCCAGTCCAAAATGTGAATGAACCATATTGCAATCTTCTGGGTGCCACTGAAAACCATGGTGCCACCCTCCCACGCATACCTAAAGTTGTCTAGCCTTTCAAATTGGGTGGGCATCTCCAAGCTGATTGCAAATTGTGTGATCATCTCTAATCAGATTCTATTCTCCTACAACCCAAAACAAAACTGCCACCCTATTTTTACCTATATATTAATAAATGCAAACCATCCTAAGCACCTTTATACTCACCTGAGTCAGCCGTCCACAAGGACTGGCAATGCAGCACAGCAATCGTCGCCTGCTCCCTACCATTGTTGTTGCTGTACCTCATCTTGATGTGATAAGCACCCAAACAATGGACCAGATGGGAATTAGGCAGCAAGGTGAACACCTGAAAAATGAATCTTCAGGGCTGTCCTTTTTTTTTGCTTTGTTTAGTAGGGAGTAATCCCAGGCTGGAGCCTTCTTCCATGAAGGGTCCTTTTGAAAGTTAGGTTGTTTGGATGCTTTAGTAATGAGGATATCATTTTTGTTGGGGAAGCTGCAGATAATCCTTTTGTTCTTACTGGTGGGGGAACATCGCTATTACTAATCTCTACGCTTTCAATACTTTGAATAAGCTCGAACGTAAGGACACCTACACATTAACCTACACACAAAAGATGATATTCCTACATAAAGCAACATCTGAGCTCTCTAAACTTCACACAAGGGAGGAGAAAGGGCAATCATCCCAGCACTAAGCTTATCTGAAAGTACAAGACAATACAATAATAGGATAAAAACATTCCATTGACTATTATCCTATGAACAATCAGCCGCAAGAACTTGTTGGCATCTTTACTGGACTTTGATCTTTGCATTATCAAAATGATCGACGTTACAACTTCAAGCAGACCTCATATTAACTTTACAAATCTGCATGAATAAATCCCTATTCAGAGCTCAGAAACTTGCATAATCAGCCAATTAATGATCCTTTCGCTGCCACTGTAATAGCAGCAGCAGGAGTGTGTTTATAATTTGTCTTCTGATTGCACGTAGAAGGGGTTTATACTTGTATAGTTTCTTACATATGAAATGTTATAGAGGTATAGCACAGCAGATATATATTGCTGCAATGTGTACTGTACTATACACCCCCTTCCTACCCTGAATTTTATATTTATCATACATGTGGAAGGCATACATTGTATTAAAACACAAGCATGGCGGCAATGTGTTGACTACTTGATAACTATTGTAAGGACATCCAAAAACAAGAAGTTGTCCAATGATTGTTTTGCAGTCCAGTATCACTATTGTGCCAAGGTTTAAGAGGCTGGAACACGCTGTATTCATTCCATGCCTATCAGTTATGGGCTGTTTTTGCAAACCCACAGATTAGCGTAAGGCCGCTGAGCCAACGTAGGTCAAACAGCAGCCTTGTATACGAGCCGATGGCCCAGCACGGACCTGATTATCCGGACTGCCACCTACTAGTGTGAACTACAAAACATGGCGATAGAAGCAAGTAAATGCTGAGTGCCTCAAGAAAGGAAAGGAATTTTAGTAGTGTGAAAATGAATGAGCACATAAAAGGCAAAGTATTCAATCACGGTGATTGAGCTTTCTAGGTTTCAGTACTGAAATCACACAACTTTTGCAGATATTATAGAGAGAAGTTGAATTCTGAGCAGTGCATTTTAATAAAATATTATGGCAAATCCCAAACTAAAAAATAAACCTAGATCAATTCATTGCATACATAATCCTCTTGCAGCACTCAGACTCCGCATTTCCCCTTTTTATCTATAGTCATCTTTATGCACCAAACCCATTTAAACCCAAAATCACAATACCCAAGACCTAATGCCATGCCACCTCACCCCTACCAGACTGGTCCTGTGCCATCTTCCCTCCTGGACCGATATGCATGGTCCCTCATATATCCCCCATAGGAGAGATGGACGCCTATGAGGTTGCACCTGCAGCATCCCAAATTCCTAAGCTGCACTTCTAACCTTTCAAAAGCCATCTCTAGTACCCCACCCACCAGAGGTGGGCTGACAGGCACTTGCCCCCCAATAATGGCATCATGGGTTGTCACCACACATCAGAACACTATCTCTTGGGAACATGCCCCCCCTAAGATCTGCCTACAAGATACATTTTACCCCCAGAATATGGAACTGCTGCAACTTGTATCCATCCATGAACCCAACGACCCCCCAAATATCACCATTTCACTGATCTTACAACAAAACACAACGTTCGAAAGGGAAGAATATCAAGTAAAAAAAAAAAAAACAATTGCACAAATTTTAGACGCACTCACACTTTTTCATTAGTAGTAATTTTACTAGTTTTCTGGTTACATACGATTGTCAGTAATTATCCTGGTCATAATGAGCTTTAATCGGCATAAACTTTTACACGCAGTAAAACTGGTTATTTTTCCCAGCGACTACGTCATTGAAGGCCATTTCAGACTTGTCAAGGGCACAATCTGCCCCATTCGAGGGAATGGGAGAGGTTAGGAATTTTTTTTTTCCACGTGGCAGTTGAGGTGCAGTTTTCAAAAATGGCATTCTGCGTTTGGCCCTTGTTCCCTGAAGATGTGCACTGCAGCTGTATGCAAATCTGGTTGCCCGCAATGCAGTTTACCATGTGCCTTATTGCAGAAAATGGGGCAATTTTTCAATGTTTAGATGTGGAACCATATGAAAGTTAACAAGCAAACCCTGTTACAGTTAAAAAGAGAACAATTGGCAAAATAGTGCAACCTAAACAAAAATAGCCTTTATGAACTTTTTTTGTTTGTTTTTAAAGTGAACCTCCACTGAAGCCATGAACTCCATGCACGGGCTAGCCCATCCCCAGCTAACCCCAGTTCACTTTCATCATCCAGGGGCAAGCCTTGCATCTGGGGTTAGCTTGGATTGCGGTAGAACTTGCAGCTAATGCATGCGCTATATTGTACTGGCATGCATTCACATAGGTAACTGAAGAATAATACAAACTGCCATAGCTGAACTCATTTTAGAGAATGCTGATTGGTGGGATATAGATCTGATCTTCTGGCTCAAACAGTTTCAATCACACAGCTGAAACTAACATGCAGCGGAGGTTCAGATTTCTGTTTGTGTACAGAATAGAAGAATGAGCAGCATTGCATGTGTATGAAAATTACAGCTGTCCTACCTGGTTGGTCTTATAGTGATCCGCCATTGTGATCAGTAAATAACCCTGGAAATGGGGAGGGGAACTTGCAACTGTGCATTTAGATTTTCACCTGAAATGATGGCCAACATTCAGCAATTATTGAGGATGACAGCTGTACACTCCAAGGAGGGAAGATGCATTGGGCTGCCTCCTGCTCATTCTCCCTTCCATAGAACTGAACGGTGCACAAAATCATTTCTATGAACAGAAACTTATTGCATGTATGGGCCCTCACCTGCTTGTTTGTTTCAGCCGTGTGAACTTCTGAGCTGCAAGCTGATTCTGGATGGTGGTAATAAAGCAGGGGTGTCAAACTCTGGCCTGGGGGCCGAATCTTTCCCCCAACGTCCTTTTTTTTGTCCCTCAAAGGAATCCTAAATATGAATTGCAGCTGGCCCACCGCTACTTTAGTTCCCGGCATCACTCACGTCTATAGACCAGTGGGCCCTCTGCCTATGTGTGGCCCTGCATTGGACTGTTTTATAGATGCAAGTAATGCGGGGAATTTTAGTAGCGGAGATATTTCAATGAAGTGGGAGTTCCAGCGGAGGGCCACTCATAAGATTTAGCTCCACATTGGCCACCTCTGCCATTTCCAGCACTCCGCCTCAGCTTTTCCTTGTTACCCCAAGGCATGGACCTGAATGGTTGGATTTTCATTCAGAATATTGTTATTATTATTGTTAGTCTGAGCACAAAGGTTACTATTGACATTCAACTCAGAAGCCTACAAATAGAGAAAGATAAAAATAAATGTTTTATGCCTGTTTCTCTATTACAAGCTTGTTCCAGATTGAATGTTAAAACCTCTCTGTTCCATATGAAAAGGTTTTATATCTAATGAGAAGGAAATATTTCCCCAATATTTTCTCAATTAAATTGCAAGGTTGGCCCGCGACTTTGTCCAAGTTTTTATTTGGCCCTCTGTGTATTGGAGTTTGACACCCCTGACATAAAGAGAATCAGAACAACCAGCAAAAGCAGCCTACATCTCTCAGTGACAGGTCCTCTTTACAGATATAATTACACATTTACCTATTACTCTGCATGCATGCTTTCCTGCACCTGGAAGGATAATGCAAGCTCATTTCCACATATCAGGAATCAGCAAGCGCAGGTTATGTAAAGTATCAGAAACTTATTTCATTTATGGACCCCGCAGTCCCCAACCGCAGCACTGCATAGAGAACATGCTATGAGCGATGGGACCTTATCAGTTCTCTGTTCTGATCCCTTATTAAATGGCAGGATCACATCCTTATGATTATAGAAAGTTTCTCCTCTTAGCAGCATCGTTGCCACCCCCATCCATGGCTGGATTTAAATGCCACCCTTTATTATCTCACACCCCATGTTTATTCATACACTCGTTCATATCTATTACACAAATGTGCTGAAAGCTGCAATTGTTTTCTATGTACATACTACATGAGTAACACGCATCATTTCACAAAAATATTTTATTTATGAACATGTAAAGTGGTCGATGTGCAGGCCAGGGCCAACTTGATTCAGATAATAGCCGGGGCAAGACAAACCCAACGATATGGTTTCTTGAGAGCCCCCAAAAAAAAAATTAGGAATCCATATGCTGCAATGCCATTCTAAAGGCAAGAGCTGACCTTGCATGCTTGCAGCAGAAATGCATGGCAGATTATTATTTGTGTTACAGGTCTTAATGAAGTGGCAGCTAATAGGACCATTGCATGAACTGCCGACCCGCTCACATGCAGCAGTATGGTTGCTGTGTGGACCTAGAAATAATTTTCTTATATCTCAGCAATGCTGTGTGCTGCAATTATTTTCTAACCTCACCCCATGGCATCTATAGCCATCTACCTACCGGTCCCTAATGTGAATCTAACTATAGACCCCATTAGGGGAGGGGGTATTTAATCTGACAAACCGGGAAAGGGTTGCTGCAGAATCTTCCAGCATTGTGGGCAGCACGGTGGCTCAGTGGTTAGCACTCCGGTCTTTGCAGCGCTGGGTCCCAGGTTGGAATCCCAGCCAGGACTCTATCTGCATGGAGTTTGCAGGTTCTCCCCGTGTCTGTGTGGGTTTCCTCCGGGTACTCCGGTTTCCTCCCACATCCCAAAAACATGCAGTTAGGTTAATTGGCTTCCCCCCAAAACTGAACTTAGACTGTAATAATAACATATGACTATGGGGGGACATTAGATTGTCAGCTCCTCTGAGGGACAGCTAGTCACATGACTATGGACTTTGTACAGCACTAGGTAATATGTCAGCACTATAGATAATATATAATACTGGGGAATAATAAAATCGTGGCCCCATTTGTCTGCATACCTAATTTGCCATGGGATCAAATGGGGCGAGGAGGTACCATATCTCTGGGAACATTGCAGCACCAGGGGCCAAAGCCAAGTATAAGCCCAGGTGGGCATTCTATTTTGTTTGGGGGTAAATGCTGACCCCCTTGGGTTAGGCAAGTGTTTGTCACTGGTGGGGGGGGGGGGGGGGGGGGTGGGGGAACGGGGACAGGTCAACCGCCCAATAACCTCCACCAGGGCCAAGCCTAAAGGTGAATGAGCAAAGGGGTCCCTAATTGTGACCGCATGATAAAACACCAACCGTGACTTCACTTTACATCAAAAGGAATCAAAAACCCCATACAGGAGGTGGCCAGGGGCCCCACAAACAGCCCCAGGTGCCAGGGTCATACAGGAGGTGGCCAGGGGCCCCACATACAGGCACCGATGCCAGGGTAATACAGGAGGTGACCAGGGGCCAGTCAGTGCCATTTAGGGCCCACAGGGTGGGCACCATGAATGAGGGGTCCAGAGGAACCTGCAGACCCCAAACAATAATAAAAGTTTAGCAGGGACAGAAGGGCCCACCTGTGGAAGAAGAGCAGGATGGACAGCATGGTGTTGTCGATGGTGTTGTCACACAGCCCCTGGTTGAGCAGGTAACAGGGGTCCCGGAGGACCGGCTCCATGGAGTCCTGCCTCATTATCCGGTTCAGCCGGTCCGGGTTCTCCAGCACCAGCCGGTCCCTCAGCTGACGGAAATGGCTGACAGTGGGGCTGCCCGGGTTGTTGTCCTCCGGCTCCTCTCGGTTGGCGAGGTCCAGGCAGCAGCTGCAGCAATCCAGGCCGATGGGAGAGCGGCAACCCTCTTCCGACATAGCGGGGGAGAGAAGATACCTGGCCGGGAGAAGTGATGAGGAGAGCAGGCTGTGTGCTCGGGGTGACGGCTGAGCGCTGTGTGAGCTCTCTGACAGCTTTTACACCGAAACCTTCCCGCCCTGAGGTGAGCCCGCCTCTGACAGGATCATCCCAACCCGGGGACTCCATCCCTGAGGGCCCATACAGGCCGGGGTCCGGTACATACATCATACATATATCATACATACATCATACATACGGTACATACATCATACATATATCATACAACATACATACATCATACATATATCATACATCATACAGCCCGCCTCTGACAGGATCATCCCAACCCGGGGACCCCATCTCTGAGGACCTCATACCGCCCGGTGTATGGTACATACATCATACATACATAGATCATACAACATACATCATACAGCTCGCCTCTGACAGGATCATCCCAACCCCAGGGACTCCATCCCTGAGGGCCTCATACCGCCCATGGTACGGTACATACATCATACATATATCATACATACATACATCATACAGCCCGCCTCTGACAGGATCATCCCAACCCCAGGGACTCCATCTCTGAGGGCCTCATACCGCCCGGTGTGCGGTACATACATCATACATATATCATACATACATACATCATACATACATCATACAGCCCACCTCTGACAGGATCATCCCAACCCCGGGGACTTCATCTCTAAGGGCCTCATACAGCCCGGGGTCCAGTACATACATCATACAACATACATACATCATACATACATCATACAACTTACATTTATCATACAGCCCGCCTCTAACAGGATCATCCTAACCCCGGGGACTTCATCTCTGAGGGCCTCATACAGCCCGGTGTGCGGTACATACATCATACATACATCATACAACATACATTCATACATACATCACACAACATACATACAACATACATCATACATACATTACACATCATACATCAACCCCTGTGTGTCCTGTACATACATCATACAACATACATCATACATACATTATTCATCATGCTTACATTATACACACATCATACATACATCATACATACATTATTCATCATATATCAATCCCTGTGTGCCCTCTACATACATCATACATGAATCCTTGTCCGGTACATACATCATACATACACCATATATATCATACATCATACAACATACATACATCAATCCCTGTGTGCCCTCTACATACATCATACATACATTATACATACATCATAAATACATCATACATAAATACATCATTTATACATACATGCATACATCTTACAACATACATACATCATACATACATTATTCATTATACATGAATCCTTGTGTGTCCTCTAAATACATCAATCCCTGTGTGTCCTGTACATACATCAATCCCTGTGTGTCCTTTACATACATCGATCCCTGTGTGTCCTGTACATACATCGATCCCTGTGTGTCCTGTACATACATCGATCCCTGTGTGTCCTGTACATACATCGATCCCTGTGTGTCCTGTACATACATCAATCCCTGTGTGTCCTCTAAATACATCAATCCCTG
>NC_092871.1:89494425-89551038 GCF_032062135.1 Pyxicephalus adspersus
AGTGTAGAGTTGCCCCCTTACATTGAGCCTCAGTGTAGTGTTCCCCCTTACATTAGGGTGCGTATAGAGTTGCCCCCTTACATTGGGGGTGCGTATAGAGTTGCCCCCTTACATTGGGCCTGAATGTAGAGTTGCCCCCTTACATTGGGCATGAGTGTAGAGTTGCCCCCTTACATTGGGGGTGAGTATAGAGTTGCCCCCTTACATTGGGGGTCAGTGTCCGCAGACATTTGATTATTGCCCCAGTAGGTGACGGCCCCAGGGCCATGCAGCTTGTGTTGGGTTGGGGACAAAGTCTGCAGTGCTGTACCCAGGGCCATCCAAACCCCCGGCCCATTGTGCGCTCACTTAAGCTACGTACACACGTCAGATTTTTATCGCTCGATAATCGGCATCGGCCAAATATCGGGCGAAAATCTGCCGTGTGTACAGTCGGTGTCGTCCATCGTCCGGACGACCGACCTGCCGGATCCACGGACGATGGACGACAGCCGATCCTAATGAAAGGGAAGGGGAGAGCGCGCAGCAGGGTACCGCTCCGTCGCTCTCCCCCTCCCCTCTCCATAGAGCATGAACGGTGCTGTATGTACAGCACCGTTCATGCATCGTGCACTCCCTTGTCGTTGGAAAGGATCGTGAAAGATCCTTTCCAACGACAAAAATTGGAAGTGTGTACGCAGGTTTAGGGTGGGAAACCTTTGGCATAATGTAATATGTTTGTTGTCACAGGAGGGGCTGTGTGATAAATCCAAAACAAGAGGAAGCCAGGGACCTGCCTGGGGTCAGCCTGGGGTCAGTCTGGGGTCAGCCTGGGGTCAGTCTGGGGTCAGCCTGGGGTCAGTCTGGGGTCAGCCTGGGGTCAGTCTGGGGCAGAATAAAAAATGATCTGACTGCATTATAAGATGGGCGGAGCTGCATCCTTCCCAGCAGCATAACTCCTCCCACCCTCTGCACCAAGGAGTTTGACATCTGATTGGCTGTTGATGTTATAAGAATGTTACAATGTAACCTTTGTATTCCTGGAGTTTCACTTTATAGGCTGGGACCACGTGACCTTTGTCTGCTGACACATGTGCACTGTATGACCAATGTATGTGCCTGTCACCCCCAAATATTGGAGTTGAGGTGTCTCCAGTGAGGGCTATGATTTATTCGCCATACAAAGGTATTTTACATAACTGGCAGCAGTTTGGTAAAGGCCTGTCCGTAACGCCAATCCATGTGTACAAAATTGTCTCCATTAAAGCGGACCTATCACCAGATTTATATATAATGAATATATAGGTTATAAATCTCCTCCTTATTTTTGGGGTTCTCAACAAAGCTTGAAACCTTGATGGTTAGTCCTGAGATCCCTACGTGACTTATTATCACATAATTTTATCAGGCTGCAGGATTCTACACCAGAAGTATCCAATCTTGATCTGCACATGTGTGATCATCAGTGGGGGCTCCACAAATAATATTGATCAGGCACTCAATCTCCCACATGTGCAGAACAAGACTGGGCACTGCCAGCACTCTGACATTGGTATGCCAGGATTCCCTCTCAATCTTTGTCACAGCAGTAAGAACCCCAGACGTTGGGGTAGATTTTTCATTTCATTTTAAAATGTATTAAAAAAATAAAAAACGTTTTTGTAATGTAATGGAGATTGTCTTATCATCCAATAGGGTGACGGGACTGAATGCTTGCAATCAGCAAGAGTTTGCTTGCTGATTATATTTTGAGTATAGGTCTGCTTTAGGCTATGGAGGAACTCAGCTGTTCTGTACATAGTCCTAATATCAGCCATGCTGAACACATGGGCCGGTACCTGACCTCACACCTGCTCCAATGATGCAATTGGCACACATGGGCTCCACAATATCATGGAAGGCCTTGGCAGTGGAGTGCAGGCCCTTTTATTTCTCAAGGTGGGTGGGTAACTTTGATGGCTTTGGATTTGAAATGGAAAGTCATGTAAGCTCATGTAGTGATCAGGTGTCCACAGGCCAAATGGTGCATCATGCTAGGGACTACCAATATAACCAATATAACGGATATCTGAAAGTTCCCTAAATCTGTCCTTGAGAACACAATGTATAGAAACATTATGTAGTGTTCTCTGTTTAAAGAATTCATGCAATTCAGATTGCATAACGTGTTTGCATGCTTACTGTGCAACCTAAGCAACATTGTGATCCTTTGCTGTGCCAGCTCAGCCTTTTTATGTATACAATGTTCACACTGAGCAGAGAGATTGTAATGTCTCTATACATCACTACTGACATGTTCAGTCTGAACAACTCCATGTGGATAAAGAGTAGATTGTAAAGGGTTCATGTATATGTATTGTGGGGTGGTGGGGTTTCCATAGGGGTAGACAAGTTTTGTGGGTCACCCCCCCCCCCCCCCCTTTAAAATTATCCAGCTAATAAAAACAGAATTTCATGGTCCTAATATACACCCTACTTTGTTCAAACATGTCAGCAGTGTCTGAAGCACCCACATGTTTTGGGTAGCCCTGGGAGCACAGGAGATATGTGCAAATTGTGTACTCTGGGGTTCCTTTTGCTAAAGATATTGGACAAGATTTTGTAAGATACCCTGTCACCTTGTCTTGTTTCAGAGAAAGTGGCTGAGTCTGTGACAATCTTACCCCCAGACCCAGTTATACCTAACCTCATGGTGCACCCCTATCAATCACCCCTGCAATGTACCTGCTGAGGAAACCCGGAACCTCTCTGCCAGGGCCAAGCAAGCATGAATTGTTACCTTGTTACCCAATGACAACCTCACACAAACTATGAGGAGCCTCAAAAGCAGAATGGAGGTAAGTGACAGCAGGCATCTGTGCCAAAAAGAAATCCCAACACTGGAGGGGGTCATATACTTTAAATTCACCAATAAGCTGTTAATTTTTATGGGAGCTGAAAGAGAATGTACTGTTATGTAATTATATAACCCCTGGTTGATGCAGCCCCTGGGGGTCACCAGAGGGGGTGAGGGGGGACATGATTGGTTCTTGCAGCAAAACATTATCAATAGGGTTCATCTAAGATTAATCAATTAAACAGTATATTCCATTTAGCTTTTATGTGGCCCCGGCAAGCACAGGCTAGGGCCCCCTGATACATTCTTTCACCTGGGGTCAGTGCTTTAGGGTTCTTTTATTGAGTTGAACTGATTGAAAAATGTCTTATTTTTTCAACCTAACAGTGCGATTATGTAAGCCCTCCCAGACTGAAGATGACAACACTGAAAAGAAAAATACATGTACCGGTGATTATATCATTCTTATCCCTTGCTGCACAATGAGTCACTGAACAGGCATTTGCATATTAAAACAAGTCAGTACCTACAGATCCTATATTTCTGATTTCTGTGCTGACAACTGCTGTCTGATCTCTGGCTAAAAAAACAAAAGCTCACCCCACCCTATCCAATCACTAGGTTTCATAAAAACAATAACAATCTAAGAGCCACGTTTACTTACCCTAAAATTAGGCCATGTGTGGAAGGGTTCTGTTTGCAGTGCCAGCGTGCCCATTGGCTTATAATATCTACCATAGGGTCCTCATGGAAGGTGGCCTACCACAGGGGCCTCATGGAATCCTCATAGGGTCCTGAAGTCTTCCTGGGACAAGGTCAGAACATCTCAATACAATATGGGGCCACAAATATCTTCAGTCGGCACTGGGGGAAGAAGTGCTGCATCCACATTGTTACCCTGATCTTTAGGAGGGTTCTTCCTGCAGTGCCCACATGCTTGTTGGCTGCCAAAAATGTCTACCACGGGGTTCTTATAGAATCCCAATAGGGTTTTGAAGTCTTCCTGGGGCAAAGTCACAATATCACAGTCCAATTTGGGGGACTAGATCTCCAGTCTGCACTCTTGGAAGAAGTGTTGGATGCACATTGTTGCCCTAATCTTTAGGAGGGTTCTTCCTGCAGTGCCCACGTGCCGATTGGCTACTGGAAACTGCGGGGTCCTCATTAAATTCTTATAGGTTCCTGAATTCCTCCTGGGATGAGGTCACTGTACAATATAAGGGGGGAGAAGCACTGTATGTACATTGTTGCCCTGATCTTTAGGATCTAGGAGCCCAGTTTACTTAATAATTATTATTACCTAATTATATTAATAATAAACAGGATTTATATAGCGCCAACATATTACGTAGCACTGTACATTAAATAGGGGTTGCAAATGACATATGAATACAGACAGTGACACAGGAGGAGGCGAGGACCCTGACCCAAAGAGCTAACAATCTAGGAGGTAGGCCCATCTTCTTCCCACCATTATGCATCTTTAAAATACCTTTTCTCCTATATTTCCACCTTTTATACATCCGAACCTCTTGTTCACTATCAGGTTTATTCAAAGACTAATAATGGCGGGGTAGAAAAAGAGACTTCCCTGCTCTGCATATATCTAAGCCTGACCTATATCAAATATTTGTTATACTCTAACAATACTTCACATGACCCAGCAGGCTTTGTCGATAAGTCTGTTTTGCTGTCATTATGAATGAACAATTTCTGCCTGAGGCATGGAACTCTAAATTGCTTTATGTTTAAAGTACATTGTTTTGCTTAGTTGTGCAAACTCCATTAACTAAGCTTGTTATATTGTACTTATAAAAACAAAGTGTTATATATTCAAAGAATTATAAAGTATACAGTTGCATGACCATCACACCTATATATACTTGATAGAAACATTCCAAAATCAGATGAAGTCCTTGTAATCCTTCATCATACAAAGACATTGTAGATAATTGTTTTTTCCCAGCCTTGTGGTCACAGTTTGGTGAAGTCCCCATGACTGTACCCCGGGGTACAAAGCCCCCTCCATAAAGACATGGGGTCACCAGTTTGGTGTGGAGGAACTCGAGTGTCCTGCACAGAGCCCTGACCTCAATCCTACTGAACACCTTTGTGATTAGTTTAAATGGTGAGCCAGGTCTTCTCATCCAACATCAGTACCTGACCTCACCAATGGGGCAAATCCCCACCATCAGTACCTGACCTCACCAATGGGGCAAATCCCCACTATCAGTACCTGACCTCACCAATAGGGGAAATACCTAGAGACTCCCTCCAACATCTTGTGGACGTCTTCCCAGAAGAATGGAGGATGTCATGGAGGCAGCAGCTCCATAATAATGGCCATGGTTTTGGTATCAGATGTTCAAGGAACACTTCTGGAGGAATCCTGTTGTTCCCCTGATTGAGAATGGCTGCTACATGGCTCCTAAAAATACAACCCCTTCTTGTTTTAGGAATATTTAAGTTGGACCTTCTGTCTGTTTTAGATAGACAATAAGGTTTTGTGTCACACAAAATAAAAAAAAGAGAATGTTTTGGGCTTTGCATGCTCTTGGAGCAGCAGATTATTATCTCTTGCAGCACGTGATGCTGGAGCTAATAAACGTACAAAAGCAGCTTAAACAATTAAGAGATTTTGCAAGAAATAAGCAGAGTTGCATGGCTGGGCGTGTGGATTTTGCTTCATTTCATTTTGCGGAATGAATTATATGGTAAATGTGTCACCGCCTCAAATCAGGAAGGGGAGTGCGAGAAACATGCAATTTTCAAATCCGGTTTCAGCCTTAGTGAATTGGCTCGCTTCATTATCGGATTATGTTCCACTTCATCCTTTCTGGTGCAAAGGATAATTAATGCCGTGAAGGAACCTTACCTTTACCAGAGGCTAAGAGCATTCATGTTTCATATGGCAGTGATAAGAACAAACAGTGAAACCACACGTCTAGGCCAAAATGCTGCAAAATGATTCTTGTTTGCACTTCATTGCTGTTCCAGATTTTGAGCATAGACAAATAAAATCAGGAGAGGAGTTGTATCCCAAAAGACACTGCCTGCTCATTGGGAGACCTTGTGTAAAAAGCTTGAAGATGTCAAAAAGACGCCTATAGGACATAGAAACTGGAGCCAACATGATTCAGTGCTGCTTTTTCAGGGCTAACAGGTACAAGAGTGAAAAAAAGGCAAAACATTGCAAAAGTAATCCTGCAATAAAAGAACTATATATGTTATAGCTTCACAATGCTCTATCCCAATTGTGTTGCTTTGTTGTCACCACTTCACAGCCTTGCAATACAACCCATTTAACACACACGGTCTGCTGTTGTCACTATTAACTAACACACCCAACCCATCGCTGGTGTGCATGTATACAAGACAGGGCTGCAAAGCAACTGCTGGTCAGCAGCACTGAGATGTAACAAACAATGAAAAGAGCATTTTATTTTTGAAAAATTGCAAATATTTATGCTACACAGTGCTCTAAAAACTAAATGTTGTTCAAATAGGGTTCACTAAGACCCATAATGATTGCAAATTAAATGTTTACTTTAACTTGGAAATGCAATTTTTGATGCAATATAAATATAAATAAGAGAAAATATGTAATAGTGGGAAGATTCTAATGATGGGTTTCTGGCTCCCTCTGCTGGCCAATCTCAGGAACTGCCACTAAGGAAGATATTCAGGCTCAGAGACTGATTTCCTTCTATGTATTATGTCGAATCGAAGCAAGAAAAAGCAATGGGCCAATGTATTCATTTCTCTGAAATCTTAGCAACATTTTGCAGAAATTTAATTTTTACTAAAATTTCAGGGAAGGTAATAAGTTATTGATGGGATACATTGGGCTAGCTTTGTTGGTGTAAAGGGGTGCAGAAGCTTCTTTAACCTACCCTAGACCTATTATCTTACATTATTATTTCACATGTTTGCACACATCACAATTAAAGATATGAAAAGACAAAAAGCATTAAATAAAGTAAGCAAAGACTTTTTTTTCTGATCTCTGCTCAATCTGAACCAACCAGTTAGAATCTCCATTGCTTCCAGTTAGAATAACAACAAAAGTCATCATGTTCCCCCAATTTGCATTAACCGCAACTCACCCTTTTATTCTATTGCCTGCCAAACATGTCTATCATTCACAGAATTCCTTTTTTTTTTAAACTGAATTTTTATTGAACATTTTCACATACAAAGACAGCCAGGCTTATACAGCAAAACATCTCATAAACACAGCATTCAGGGTGATAGGTACATCCGATATTGGTACATAAAACTCCGGCGTAAGTAACAGTAAAAACAGTGTCTGTACTGTACCGGTCTATCAAACCCCATAGACTATGAAAATACAGAAACAACAGATAAACAAGAAATGGGTCAAAAAGAAAAAATGAAGCGAAGCCAAGGACATTCACAGAATTCCTAAAATCTCTTTCCGGCCACACAAGACATGCTGCATGGAAAGGAACCCATTTGCCATAATCAGGACTCGGCAATGATTTTAAATAAATCCAGAAAAAATATCCTTACAATAGGAGAGCTAATATATTCCCCTCTTACCCCTCACCTCTCTTTTACAGCTCTGCAGCCTCCATCAGGATATTCAGAGTTCAACACAAGTGTCCCTTTCCATGTATGAATACACTAAATAATTTTATTTGGTTTGCTTGTAATGGACAACTATGCAGGGTAGAAAGCCGAAAGACCAAAGCGCAACTGACCCCGCTGGACAGCAGATTGAAGTCTATGAATATTATGCATTCATGGCATTGAACCACCTAAGTATAAACCACCCACTGGCAGCTGATTCCCCAATATTTCACACTTTATATAATAATGGAATGATTGTTTTAAATAGGTAGAAACAGAATACAGTAGAATAGCAATGCAGTACTGGAGGTGTCCACACATTGGTTTCTCCTAAAACCAATTGCTGGCATTGCTGATCCATTGCCATTGTCACAGTGCTAAAGAAGTGCAACCAAAACTACCAGCAGGTTCCAGGGCTTCACAAACCCTTCCTCAGAGAATCTCCAACATATCAGGTCTTCACAGAGTTCACATCCTGTTATAAATAAACCTTTAGCAACACACAGACATCTACCATTTCATTAGTCCGATACTTCATTGTTGATTCTAGCAAATGAAACGTTTTATGTGATACTTTCATATTTGCATGAAAGGCAATTTAATTATTGCTCAGTAGACTTTTACTGCAATACTGTACTTAAGTTTGGAGCTGGTGCCCTGCAGGAATTCTGCTTTCACTAAATGTCCACTAGATGTCACTACTGTTCAGAGTTAAATGGCACCCAGTGGCATTTACTGCATCACATGTGCCCCCAGCCCCTTCTACTATGGTATGCCAGCCTGCTAATATACAGAATGGTGCTCACACTTTGTTTGCAAGGACTAGGCATTGCTATTGCTGGAAGGACAAGCCAGAATTTTAGTTAGAAAATGGCTGCAGGGTGTTTGGAGTTTGGACAGTTCATTCGTCAGAACAAGCTTATGAAGAATCGGGTGGAACAACCATAAGTCAGAACCACAGGGTGACCCCCACTTTATCTATTACAGCTGAGGAATACAGTGTTGTCATCTCCTGGATGTCATGTGACAGAGAAACCCCAGAGGGGACACAGATGGGTAAATAAACCTAAAATTCTGCAGCACCGCCAAAGGAAATCAAAAAGCAAAGAAACACAAGCTTACAAAAAATGTTTTATTGTCCGGCTGCAATGATAATATTTTCCTTGTAAGATGGAGCTGATGAGGTTTTTTGTTTTTTTATTCCCACATGTCAGTGACCCTCATTAGGGGTTGCACCCCTTAGGATTGGGGTCCTAACACCTATTTTATGATGAGACAACGCCACTTGGAGTTCCTCCCTTGAATGTGCTGTAATGATAACGTCAGCTTTCATTTCCTTCCTTCCACCATAATGATGTGATATCCGAATTTTGTCTTCACAGGGGGATCGGTGTACACCGGCTTGTCCATGGAGCTGACAGGGAGAGCGAAAGCCGCGTCCTGGAAAGGTCCCACCATGGAGCCTCTCGTCATCCAGCCCAAATCACCCTGAAAGAGGCACCAGGAATGAGAAATTATTCATGAGATAAATCCACAAACAGCTTCAGGCTAAATTACTGCAAAGCACTAAAAAATATTAAAATGGAATTAAAGCTGAACCCTAGAATGAACTTTGACACTTTGCCTGTTATATAGACTGATCACTGCTGATTTCTATTCTTGTGCAGGGAGACTGGTCTTGTCCCCGCCCCCTCCAGTGTTTTCCTGCAGGAAGCATGTAGTGGGTGGAGCTACCAGACCCCTCCCACGGCTCTGTTCTCTGCACAGTTTACATACAGCAAGGTGATGAAGTCTCTGCTAATAATTATCCGGGCTTGGAAAGGTATTGGGTGCACAGAAAGTGATTTATATCCATTGGCAATACAGTTAGGTCCATAAAAATTTATACAGAGACAACTTTTGGACAACAAATTGGTTCTGTACATTACCACAATTTATTATAAATGAAACAACTCAGATGCCATTGACCTGCAGACTTTCAGCTTTAATTCAGTGAGTTGTACACAAAGATTGCATAAAATGTGAGGAACTAAATCCTTTATTACACAATCACTTCATTTCAGGGGTAATAAGTAATTGGACAATTGCCCCAAAGGTTATTTCGAAATGAACATTTTATTTTCAGCTTTTTAATTTGTCCAATTACTTTTCAGCCCCTGAAATGAAGTGATTGTGTAATAAAGGATTTAGTTCCTCACATTTTATCTTTTTGTACAACTCACTGAATTAAAGCTGAAAGTCTGCAGGTCAATCTGAGTTGTTTTATTTATAATAATTGTGGTAATGTACAGAACCAAAACTAGAAAAAATGTCTCTGCCCAAATATTTATGGACCTAACTGTATATTAAAGTATTTGTGCCCAGAGTCCAGCCATATTTATACACAATACACATAAATGACAGGTCCCCTTTAACCCCCATACCCTGAAGGTGTCACCTACCCCCTGCCGGGCTTTGTCCTCGCTGTACTGAGTGGCCACTTCGCTAAATCTCACTCCGGATTTGAGTTTTTCCATGGCTTCCATAACCTTCCCATGCTTCTCACACAAGATGTGTCTCACCTGCAAAGCAAATCCACAATCAGCGTTATTATGTATACCACATTCAGGGTTCCCCTTTACATCCCCAGCATTGGAAGGGTATTTAGAGTCACATGATCCTTTGGGTAGAATAGAAACCTCCAGGGGGAGTTAGGGGTAACTCCTCCTGGTCCAGGAAGGCTCAGGGATCTGACTGATAGGGGGGGCATTCTAACCCCCAGCCCCTGACCACTAATCTAAAGGGGCACTCTTCTCCCCTGGCCACCAATGTAATGGGCAAAACCCCCTGCCAACTGATAATGTAAGGGGGCATCCTTCCTCCTCATCAGATGCCATCTACCCCCCCCCCCCCAATTTCCAATCTATGGGGGCATTCTACCCCCCCAATCTATGGGGGCACTCTACCCCCTGACAACCAATGTAAGGCCACATACACTGGACCTGGCACGTATTTCCTGACAACGGTTTGAAGCAGTAGAATCTCTCAGAGTTGTCAGGATCCCAGCATCAGTGGCCAGATAATCATCACATCGGAGTCCCCCAATTTGTTTGGGCTGCATGCGGAGGACCAAACCTGTGCCCATCACCGAACTGTGCGCCCGCCATGTTGTTCCTAATGGTTAGGACTGGTGACCCCTCGCCCGCAGTACGGGTGGGATCTCCTCCTCGATGATCATTTACCTTGACAGCATTTCCACCTTTGGGTGTTTGAGCCTTCTTGTCCGCAGCTTCAGCCCCAGCAGCAGCGCCACCACCTGGAGAAAATAAATATTTGGATTAGGAGCCGCTGGACCTAAAAATATTGCACTGGGCTCTTCTTACATCACTTCGGCATCACTCCGCCTGCACAGCGAGGATCATACGAGCCGTCCTGGGGCTCCCATGAGGCCTGGCATGCATTCTCTGGGCTTATTGGAGCTGTAGGTGATATTGGAGCATTGCCGAGGAAGTTTATTGGTGGTGACAACACCAATAATTCTCCCAATCAAGGTGTGTGCTGAGCTGAGGTGTTGTGTGTGTGGCCATAATGCTGAATAGAGTGACAACGTTGCATCACTTTCACTGCAAGGCAATTAGTGTTGTCACCCGGGTCTTTGGGTTACAACACTGACTGACTGCAGTAAAGTATCGGACTGCCATTACAGCCCGGGGGTGCACACCGCCTCTATGTACTCACCCTTGGCTCCTTTCCCTCCCTTCCCTTTCGGTGGCATGGCAGCTGGAGACTCAGCAACCCGGAAGTGAGGTTAGAGCGACAGGAAACACACGTGACGTCACAGCATAATCTTTGTCACGTGACTCGCGGATGGCCCGGGATTATTCCTAGCCCCGCCCACAGACCGGCATTATTAACCCCTGCGCTGCCAGTGGCTCTAAATTCTAACGTTAACAGCAGCCCCGCCCCACCTTCTACCTTTATTAACCCGTTCAACACCAGCACTTACCATTAACCCTTCATTACTAAAACTCTCCATTAGAGTCCTTATTACAGGAACACACCATTAACCCCTTCATTACCAGCATCTTCTATTAACCCCCTCAGTGCCTGTGCCCTCTGTTAACCCCTTCAGTATCGGTACCGTTTATTGACATCCTCATTACAGAATCAATCCTTTAACCCCTTCATTGCAAGCACTTACCATTAACCCCTTCATTACTAAAACTCTCAGATTCTTTATTACAGGAACAAACCATTAACCCTTTAATTATTGGCTCCAGCGTCCTGCTCATCATATCCCATCCTCGGGCCGCGTCCTCTCCCTCCGATCTTCCCCCGGTCAGTGACCGATGTTCCCGGTGAGGTTGGTGCATGTGTCGGTGCGAGCGAGGGAGCGTGGCGGGAAATTCTAATTATTTTGTATTGGATTTATTATAAAATAGCGATTTACCCCAATACAAAGGAATGGTTATATAAATAGTTATATTATTTTATATTATACATGCTACTGTACACTTAGATTACAGCTTTCAGTATTTTGCTGCACCCGTGTTTTACCAGATTTTGTTTTTAGCTTTAATAATAAATGTAATAAATATTGGAGATATTTGTGTGTTATGCCTGAGAATTATAAACATAAAACGTGAAATAAATTTCCATGCAAAGCAATGTAAGGATCTTGGGATAAAAATACGGATATTACTTTGCATCACAAAAAATAAATATTGTATGCTACTTGATCTAATCCATGTGTCCTAAAATAAATCAAATGTGCTGAATCCAAATCTGAAATCCAATTCCACCTAGGACGTCAGGATCTTAAGTTAATTATGTGTATACACAGGATTATCTACATTCTCCCATTCCGCAGTTACTATGTAATCTCTATATATCTAAATATAACTAACTTTGCCTCATACATGTTACAAAAACATAGTTATATACAATGACACATCATTCACCACATAATTCACCCGAGTCATTGTCCAACACACACGTACGCTTCAGAAGTGTTTCAGCCATTTGTGTTTGTGGCACTCCGCTGTCTCCCGTTGCAGGACCAGCAGTAGTCGCCCATCATGTTGGGGTTGCACCGGCCGTGATATCTTGTTTCCATAACAGAAATGTCCCGGTGGAAACTCTCCCCTTGTTCATCACTCACATCACCCAAATTTTGTGGGAAGAAGTCCAGATGGGAATAAAAGAAATGAATTTTAGGTGACATTTAGCAGCCAAGTTGATGGTATGCTGTTAGCATGTTGTTAGCATGTTGTTAGCATGTTGTTAGCATGCTGTTAGCATGTTGTTCACGTGTTCAGCATGGTTTTCAGCTCGCTGGTTGCCCAGAAAGTTTTGTCAAGCAGCAAGTTCAGTGGGCCGAGTTTGTCTCTGAATCTGGCTTCACGCATCAAATTGTGGATCTGGGGACCAATAAAAATGTCTGCTTTCAGTTTAGCATCTGGTATAACTTTTCCATACTTGTCCTTAAGATACTGAAATCCCAAACCATCACGATCCATTGCAACAACAACGTTTCTCATTAATCCAAGTTTATTATGAAGTGGCGGAAGGTAAACTTTCTGTGGATCATTGCGTGATTTATTCTTCATGTTGTACTGGCCGGCAGTGTGTTCCGGTCTGGGTGGCCGTTCTTTCACTTTGTAATGGTTGCTGTCATCACGACTGGTCCACAGGCACAGAAAGCACAAATATTTTATATTGCAGGCCAAGGAGTGCCACCACCTTCATATCACCACAAACGTTTCACTTGTGTTCTGAATAATTATTCAATATCACAATGACCTCCATGGATTTGTATGTCTCCTTCATTGCCTCGGCATTGGTTAGAGGAACAGAAAGGTTTTCGTTACCTTTATGCGGCAATACAGCTTTCAGACTTGCATTGCTCGACTCTATGAACAATCTCCATTGCTCTGATATGAACCCAACTCCATCATCAGACCATTCACGTCTGTACAGAAGCAAATGTCGTCTTCCAGCTTGTAATAACCTGAGAACTGTGTGTGACGATCAGGAAAGTGTGAAGTCGTCGTTCCTTTTTGTAGCAAATTCCACTCCTAGCCAAATTATCAACAGATCCAGATAATCAGACATTCCACCAACATATCCTCATTTCAATATATTGTGATGGCGCTATGGCAAGCATTACTGTCCCGTTCACCTATTTCCATGAAGGATCTTCTGATCCCAGGGAACCTCTAGATACTACCACTTAAGCTGCGTACACACGTGCAATAATTGTTGTTGGAAAGGATCTTTCACGATCCTTTCCAACGACAAGGGAGTGCACGATGCATGAACGGTGCTGTACATACACCACCATTCTGCTCTATGGAGAGGGGAGGGGGAGAGCGACGGAGCGGCACCCTGCTGCGCGCTCTCCCCTTCCCTTTCATTAGGATCGGTTGTCGTCCATCGTCCGTGGATCCGGCAGGACGGTCGTTCGGACGATGGACGACACCGACTGTACAGACGGCAGATTTTCGCCCAATAATTGGCCGATGCCAATTATCGGGCGATAAAAATCTGACGTGTGTACGTAGCTTTAGCTTTAGGTAGATACAGGTGAATTATCTTGACATTTACTCTCTTGCTGGGAATTGCACTTGCTCTGCCCATAACAGCATTGCATTGGTGCCTATCAGCTGTATATTGATTTCATGCTGTTCTTGACTCGTCTTACCTTTATGTAAAAACTTTATGGATAAAATAGGCTAAGGAATGAGGTTTGCTTTATGTGGAGACCATGAAACTTGAGTAGGGAGAGATTGATCCCTATTTCCTCAATAATAATAATAAACAATACCAATGCAATTTTTCCCTGTAACCCTTTCATTCTTTAGGTTATCTAATTACTAAGTACTCATTTACCTCATTCAAAGGTTATCTTAGTCACCAGTAGCCAGAGGCAGCCAAGGAAAATGGAACAAGATAATACAACTTGTATGCATTGAGGTGCTGCCCTTGCTAATCCTGCTTTGTGCTGCACAGCCATAAAGGTGGGATGGCCATTAAAATTAAAAAAAAAAAAAAAAAAAAAGCCTTTAGGTTCTGCTTGAAGGGTTCCAAAGGAAGCAGATCTGGACCTCTAAACAAAGAAATACTGCATCTGATTCATTGTTTTAATAAAGAAGGAAGGTGTGAATAGCAAAGTTCACCGCAAGTTTTGTGATTCTTGAAGCTCACCACATTATTCATGTGTCCATTATCCATTTTAAAAGTCAGAATTTTGCCGAAAAAATACAAGACATATACAATATAAACATTCCTTTAAATTATTTAAATGAGTTCAGGTGTCCCCAGTGAGGGGTCCTGGTGATCCCCCTTCATACAAAGACATTGCAGACAATTGTGCTCTTCCAGCCTTGTGGTCACAGTTTGGTTAAGGACCCTTCTCTGTTCCCCAATGACTGTGTCCCGGGGTACAAAGCCAGCTCCGTTCTTCCTCTAGAGGGCTTGTGTGCAACTGGTCAACCTGTACGGGGCACACTTTCCCATGCCTATCAAACCGTGTTATCTGTATATACGCCAGAACTCCCTTTATTTGTATCCCAATGGGAAGCTGAAGCCCCGAGAGATATGTTACTCCATTTCTGTCATAAGGCGTCCATTTGCAACAAATATCAGGAAACCAACTACAAGCTGGCCACTCGCTGGTACAGGACACCGGTGAAGCTTGCTAAGATTCTCCCGGGGTCGGATAGCACCTGCTGGAGATGTGGCGACACACAGGGTACACTACTGCATGTTTTCTGGGAATGCTCAAAATTACAATTATATTGGAGTTTGGTAGCTAATATTATCTTAAAGCTTACAGAAGTGGATATAAGGGGCAATCCGGCACTTCTTCAATGTTTCGGACATGTCCCGCAGGTGCTATAGTAACTCTCTCCTGAGACACCTTCTCAATGCAGCTAAGGCCTGTATCCCACCCTTATGGAAGAATACTGCCCCTCCGACGGTAGTACATTAGTTGCAAAGGGTTGCTGATATATATCACATGGAGGATATGATATCCACTGGCGCTAAGAAAGCGGCCAAATTCACACAGACCTGGTACCACTGGATCCACTTTATCACTACTGAGGAATATTGCCGTTTGTTACGACCACCCCCCGAGATACCTGAGTATTCTTTGATGGACGCCTAATTGCACTCTGCCATTGTTTCAGAGATGTGATTGATTCTATAGCTGGTCAATGCCAACTCCAACCCCCCATCTCTCCCGCCCCCCTTTCTTCTTCCCTTTTTCTCTTTCTCTTTCTTTTTTTTTTTCTTAACTCCTTTTTTTTAAATTAGTTACTTTGTTCTTTTATTTTTATTTTCTTATAAAAATGTTTTTGAAAACCTTAAGCTATCATGGTTCCTGCTACTGATACGGCACAACGGGTCGGTTACAATGTTTTTATTTCTATGCGGTTGGCTGATAAGTCACAAGCTTGCAGATATGTATTGTTAGAACCTAACCTTGCTGTATGTTCTTTTCTGAACTGTATGTTACAACCACTTTATTTTCTTTTCTCTGTATGTACCTTGATATCTTTTCAGGATTTATATAGCGCCAACATATTACACAGCGCTGTACATTAAATAGGGATTGCAAATGACAGACTAATACAGACAGTGATACAGGAGGAGAGGACGCTGCCCCGAAGAGTTTACAATCTAGTAGAATCAATGCCCATCGCCGTGAGTATTAAGGGCCTGTCCATGGCACGTCGTAGCAGTTAGTGGCTTCAAAAGATACAAGCCATGCATTTGGGAAGGGATCATGGCCAGTCAAATATCTGCTTATGCCAGTTGGATCCCCTCCCCAAATCACCTACCATGTGCACTTATAATGTAAAATGTTACAAGGATAGATAAGTCAAATATTACCCTACCGTACCTTCCAAATGCATCGCCTAGACGTGCATGGCGCCACTGCTCTTCCAGGTAGAATCCTTTAGAATGCAGAGCGGGGGAAATCTCACAAGAAGACTTTTATGAAATGAACTAAAGTTCTGCAGCATTTCGCCTGCTCTGCATTCCAAAGGAAAGTGATGTTGCACTTAGCAATGGGGCAAGTATTAATGCAACTTTTTTTTTTTTTTTTTTACTGACAGATAGTGGACGGTTTAGGAAGGGGGGTACTCATCATCCTGTCCTGGCCAGGGACTTTCTGCACATTCCGGTATGAATGGGCCCCTAAAGCGCAGTGGCATTTGCTCTAACAGAGAGAAAAACATTTCTTCCTGACCCTTAGGCCCAACTCCCAGGATAAACGTTTCCTGCGCATTTCCTGCACATTTCTTACAATTATAATGCAGCATCAAACGACAAAACAAGCGTCCCGCGTATGGCAAGAATTAGCAGAGGTCTAATTCTATATGACTGGTAAGGACAGACATGCCAAACTTCTGCGGCCCTCCCCCTTCCAACTGAACAAAAGGCATCCAGGAATTTTTTCTTTTCCTTCACAGGCACTTCCTTCTGAGCAGGATGAATGCAATCGCCTTAAACACATATAGCTAGGACTGACCAAACATTATATAAAAAGTGAACAGAGGCGGCCCCTGTTCCCAAATAACCACAGACTGGAAGTGAAACTCGCCAGCAATAAAATGAGAGAATGCTGGAACAATAACAAGGTGATTGGTTTATTGGAACAGGAAAAAGAAACAATGTATCATTCCAATCAACTGGATTCATTTGCATTTAATGCAAGCTCATCGGATTGAACAATAAAGTGAATGCTAAGACTGATTGAATGGCACAAACGCCATGACATTTCACACAGCTGGTTTGCCAATTTGGGCCAACAGTGGTCTGTACCAATTGGGTCAGAAACAGCCACCATTGAAGGCCCAAGTGATCTGATGACAACGCAGGGGGACAAATGTAAGGTAAGAGAGAGTTGTCACCCCCAGAAATTTCCTAAACCAGCACCTTCATGGTCAGAGATTCCTTGAAATCACCTATGGAAGTTGCATTTCCTTATTAAATCCTCAACACCCCAATCACAAGCCCATTGTCTGATTGGCCCATTCACACATACAGGTTTGCAATACTAAGTGTGCACACCTAGGTGTTAATTGTCCCTAATACACTCTTACACAGTTACATTTTCTAAACCCAGCCCTTGGCATTAATAGGTTACGCATCCATTAGCATTAACCTAGGAGCGCTCATGTGAGCCGAGTCTATTGGATAAACAATGAGCAGCTCCAAGGGGCACATTCCAAATGCAGCTGAACATTCCACTCCAAGAAGCTCTATGAAGGGTTCTCCTACTATACAGTCCTATGGCTGAGGACACCTGGCCATCGCACCTACCTGGACGGCTAAAAGTATGTGTAGATCCCTCAGGATGATGGAGTTCAGGTGTCTCCAGTGATAGGGACTGGGAATACGTCAACATTCTAAGACATTGGAGCCACTCAATGATTGAGCTCAGAGGTTTCCAGTGAAGGGTCAAACATGAGACCATTGTGCTCCTCCAGCCTTGGGGTAACAGTTTGGTGAAGACCCTTTTATGTTCCCCCATGACTGTGCCCCGGGGTACAAAGCCCCCTCCATAAAGACATGGGGTCACCAGTTTGGTGTGGAGGAACTCAACCCTATCAAACACCTTTAGGAAGAATTGTAATGGTGAGCCAGGTCTTCTCACTTGGCCATCACACCTTTCTATATGGCCAGATGTATGGAGGACACCTCATAAAATGATGGAGACCAGATGTCCCCAGTGGTAATCCTCCATCATACAAAGACATAGTAGAAAATTCAGGGCCCAATTGCCAAATATCCAAGGATCCTCTCCATGGTTGGGTTCAGAGGTTTCCAGTGAAGGGTCAAATACGAGACAATTGTGCTCTTCCAGTCTTGTGGTCACAGTTTGGTGAAGACCCTTTTCTGTTCCCCCATGACTGTGCCCTGGGGTACAAAGCCAGCTCCATAAAGACATGGGGTCACCAGTTTGGTGTGGAGGAACTCCAGTGTCCTGCACAGAGTCCTGACCTCACCCTACTGAACACCTTTGGGATGAATTGGAATGGTGAGCCAGGTCTTCTCATCAAACATGAACACCTCAAACACCCTCTAAAATATTGTGGAAAGCTTTACCAAAAGAGTGGAGGATGTTATAGCCCAAAACAAGGGCAAATCTATAATAATAGCCAAGAAAATGGAATGTCCAACAAGGCCAATTAATGTGATCTAGATGTGTCCACTAACTTTTGTCTAAACAAAGAATAATATTAAAGAATAGCCCGTGTGACTTGCTCTTCATGGCAGCTTGGCTACAAAATATTCATAACATTTCCCTGTACATTGATATTTTAGAACATGAGTATGGTAATTGCCTGGATATGCTGGTTTACTTGCACAGTGCCAAGAGCTAGCAATTTAGCTGCGTGACACCCCACCAATTCATCATGCCTATTTATACACTTCATATCCATGTGTTCCAACATATCTGTTAGCCGTGGTCTCTGCCGGGTTTCTAATAATTCTGATAACACAATGCTTAGCATCCCACTGGCCAGTCAGGGACAAAAACCTACCAAAGTCTGAACTGACCGGGAACAATCTGCATGGACTTCACTAATGTTGAGTAAACATGCAATTTTCAATTGTGTTTCTCTGGTAGTCTAATGTGTGCGAACGTAGGAGGAATATTTCTCACTGTAATTACAGTGACAGCTCTATCAAAATGTTCTATTCGCTTCCCACTCCTTGTAGAAGGAAAGAAATACCATGTACCCAAGCTTACATAAAAAAGTAAAGCTCGAGTGAACACTGATATATAGACGTACAGAACAATCGAGATCTGCCGCAGTGCTTGTGGCATAGTGATTAAAAATATCTGAAATTATGGGGTTCAGGTGTCACCAGTGAAGGGAACTGGTATTATCCAGCTCCATAAAGACATGGGGTCAGAGTTTGGAGGAACTCGAGTGTCCTGCACAGAACCCTGACCTCATCCTACTGAACACCTTTGGGATGAATTAGAATGGTGAGCCAGGTCTTTTCATCCATCAGTACCTGGCCTCACCAATAGGGGGCAAATCCCCACCATCAGTACCTGACCTCACCAATAGGAAGCAAATCCCAACCATCAGTACCTGACCTCACCAATAGGGGGCAAATCCCCACCATCAGTACCTGACCTCATCAATAGGGGGCAAATCCCAACCATCAGTACCTGACCTCACCAATAGGAGGCAAATCCCCACCATCAGTACCTGACCTCACCAATAGGGTCAAATTCTCACAGATACTTTCCAAAATGCTATGGAAAGCCTCCCAGAAGAGCAGAGGATATTATAGGGGGGCAACTCCATATAATGGTCATGGTTTTGGAATAGAATGTCTAACAAAATTATATTGGTGTGATGTTTCTGCATACTTTTTGCTATACAGTGCAATTGTTGCACAAATGTTCTGGTATTTGAATGTCACTATAAAATGTTCATATGAAAGTATCTCTGTGCTGTGACATGGAAAATCCTGCACCCCCCAACTAAACAACGCTTTAACCATACCCTGAATGCTGAATCCATCACCACCCCCAGGATGTGGGCCAGCTGAGATTGTATCAAAACCTCCTCAGGTAACCCAAAGAGATTCTCATGACTTTATCTTTATACGCAAAAACCGGCAAACCATGGAATGCATTATCTTCTCACGATTTAGAAATTGTTATATTTGGTAATATTCAGGGTGAACTGGGCATTCTTTAAAGTAAATGTAAACCCAATAACTGAAATCCCATGTGTTACCATATTACTGTAATGTTTGGAAGTTGTCTGGTCTTTGTAAATCTACAGCTTTCATTATTAGCTGCAATATGTAAAGCTAGTAAAGTACTTTCTTGTAATAAAAGAGGAATAGACTGCAGAGATGGAGACATAATCCTGTACAAAGCATTGGTCACACCACATCTGGAATATGCAGTCCAGTTTTGGGCCCCAGTTCACAAAAAGGACATTGTGGGATTGGAGAGAGTGCAGAGAAGGGCAACTAAACTAATAAAAGGAATGGAGGAGCTCCGCTATGAGGAGAGATTAGCTGAACTGAATCTATTCTCCCTTGAGAAGAGACGTATAAGGGGGGATGTGATCACCCTGTATAAATATATAAATGGTCCATATAGAGAACTCTCTTCCCCATTATTCACTGTAAGGTCATTACAAAGCACAAGGGGGCGCTCTTTGTGTCTGGAGGAAAAGAAGTTTAAGCTCCAGATAAGGAAGGGATTCTTCACTGTAAGGTGTGTGATAATGTGGAATCGGCTCCCTCAGGAAGTAGTTTCAGCAACTACTATAGATTGCTTTAACACTCCTAGTGGTATTCGTGAGTATGACTCAGGGTGGATTTTACCTGCAATCCTGAGTCACACTAAGGGTCGCTTAAAACATAATAAAAACCCACTTACCTTGCTCCATTAGCGTCCCCGCAGGTCCCGGGGACACGTCCTGCTCCTCTGATCTCCAGCCAGTGAAGTGCAAAGACAATCTCCGGGGTTTCCCGGTGACGTTGGTGCATGTGTTGGTGCAAGTGGAAGGATCGGCAGGAAATTCAAATCATTTTGTATTGGATTCAATACAGAGAAATATTCATATATTAGATATAATTATATTCTATATATAGTATACATACTACTGTACAGTTATATTACGTTTAAATATTTTTTTATTTAACAGTTTTTTGTGTTTTTTTATTTAAAGTTTATTATTAAATGTAATAAATATTGAAGATATTTTGGTGAGTTATGCCTAAGAATTATAGCTTACAATATAAAATAAATTTCCATGCAAAAAATGTAACGCTTTTTGCATGGAAATACGGAGAGAATGCTGGGTAGAAATCAAAAACTGTATGATTTCTAGAAGCACAGAATATAACTGGGGGTTAAGGATTTAAAGTAAAAAATAACAGAGACTGCTGATCCAGGGAACATCTGATTGCCTCATGGAATCAGGAAGGAATTTTTTCCCCTGTTGAAGCAAATTGTACCCGGGGTTTTTTTTGCCTTCTTTTGGACCAACTATGTGTTATAGGGATTTATATCTGGAATATGTTTATTTCCCTGGTGGTTGAACTTGATGGACTTATGTCTGTTTTTATGTCCTTGTAACTATGTAACAAAATACTTGTGAAGAAGATCCTTGTTTATGTATGGAATGGGAAATATCTCCCTATTGTGTGTCTGCATTGTAACCCTCATTTTCATTTTTTCACCCCTAGTGGAGGCTACAAACATGTTACCCCTGCCTGTGCAGTAATGTCCACCATCATATAAAAAAATGTTTGGTAAATTTTGCTGGATAGTAGCTTCCATTGTTCTTCTTGGGCCAAGCTGATGTCAGCACTGCAGCTTTGGTGTTGTGTTTCTACCCCAATCAATAAAGTTCACAGAGCACTGTGCAGGGGGTAAGTGGGATGGTTGGAGCTCCAGGCCATTGCTCTCTGTGTGAGAGTAGCAGCCTGTCTTTCCATTGTGCTGTCAGTAGAGGGCAGTATGATATTGGTCTACAACCCAGAGTCATCATAATACAAATACCAACTTTATAATTGCATCCCAGTAATTAAAGCTAAGGGATCAATTCGAAGCAAAAGTTTGACTATACTTGCACAAATCTAATATTCAAAAAAAGAAAAAAATGGTACATTTTGTTAAATTCCCAAAAATGCTTGTAGCTGCTGAGCATAGAGTGAAGCGACAGTATATAAGATATATTTAGTAAATTAATACAGTTTATTACCTGATGCAAAATAAAAAAAGCAATATGGATCCATACATTTGGTTTTGTACATAAATTATATTCCTTGTCATCTTAACTTCCATCAAGGCAATCCTACACGATACAATTGGTTAGTTACGTTTCCTCGAATGTGGAGAAAAGCCTAAACCTTCCTTCATGCTGGAGAAACGTGAATCCAGTAAGGAAAAGCAGAATAAAACAATAACCATTTATCGCACAAGGCTCCCATATGAACAATGTAAATTGAGATCGGCATAATCAATAGATACAAAATACAACATCCAGATGTTCCAGATATATATATTTATATATATGTATAATGTATATATATTTATAAGATAATTTGCTGTACAGAAATGCGGATGTATGCGTACATATGGAATGGATAGAAGTACAGTGCTGTAGTAGAGTGGTAACGTTGGCACAACTTAATTATAAATAATTATTTTCCTATCACAAAATTCTATAACCGGAAAGAAAACAACCTTGCCTAATAATGTGCCTAGGGGTATCATTGAAGGTGACCCTAAAGGTGACCCTGACTAAAACGAAATCCAAGTCAGGATCTTGGCAATAGAAAAGGTATTATATTCCCCTTTCTGGTGTCACCGTAACTCCTTCCTTCCTGTTTCAGTTCTGAAGGATTTGTCAGACTCTATACCATGGAGTGTCCAATGGCTGTGCCCCCCGCCACTTCCAATGGTTCCATCCTCTGATTCCACTTCACCCCTGAGTCCTATAGTGACATAGGGCCCTGAAGAAGGAACCATGGCACGTGGCGGGGGACACAGGTATCCTATATTTTTAGTGTGGAAAGGAAGCTAGGAGAGACAGGCTAGTGACGAATTCAGTATCTAGTCTATGGCAAAAAAACTTTTTTGGGCCTCAAAGGGTCATTTTAAAGCGAAACGCCATACTGATTACAAAAAAACACAAATAATGCAGTTATGTTATTCATAATGTTAAATGTATTTGCAAATTCAAACTTAGAATAGGCTAGGAATTGGCCCTTAGAATTCTTCTATACACTAGAGTCTGTGTGCACATATGTTGACAAAGAACATGCCAACAAGAAGAAGGAACAGAGAGATGATCTGATTGATCTGCCGCTGCTCCTTTACTGTCCAGTCACAGACTGGGGGAGGGTAGGTGATCTAGTTGTGGTTTTTAAAAAAGTCCGGTCAGCAAGCCGGCTCTTCTGCCTGGCACCCAAATAAATCTCAGATCTAGACTGACAAAACTTCACATTCAGCAAATAAAACAGCTGCTGCATTTATTTAAAATAATGCATAATAATAATAATTCATTTATACTGAATGTTTAGCTGCTTGCTGGTGTTCAATTTTCAAAAGACAATTTTTGGCCAAGAAATGTGCACATGGTCATCAGTTTATTTACTTTTCTGTTATCAGCAATTCCAGCAGGACAATTGGGTTGTTCAGGTTTTTCGGGTATAGGTGTGGGCAGCCATGTTTGTTACTTAGCAAATCACCCAAATGAGAAAGGAAAGCGGCGCTATATTTATGGCTAGTTTTACCATCACCCTATTCCTGTTCTCCATCAGTGAAAGCCAAGTGAAGCAGGCGGGTAAATACCCCTCATGGGCAACCTGCAAAATGAATGAGAAGAAGCCAAAAAATAAGAGAACTGATAATATTCTTCATGGATCATGCCATAGGACAGCTCTGTTACCAGCAATGTATTTGCAAACAAGGCATTTCTAACCATCACATCTGGGCGGGTTGCCAGATTTCTGTGCCATGAAGAAGGGAAATGTTAGGACCCTGAAACGTGGTGGAGTTATTGATTTCTGACCTGAAAACACATTTCTACACCTTCCATATGAAATCAAATCAGTGGAATGGGTAAGGGACTACTGGTAAGTATTATTTGTACATTTTATCCCCCCAGCTCCTCAACATGACTCTGTGATTCAGATAACTCCAGCATATCATTTCCGTTGTGTAGCACAACGTTCTGATTGTCGGGGCAAATAGGCTAGTAGTAGCCAGACAGCAGCGTGTATGCTATAGAAAGATGGAGAAATCCTTTTTCAGGTTCTCAAGAAGAAACTATTTGTGTGTGCATGTACACATGAGGAAACGTGTGTCTCATTAGGCACAGCAATGTAAGGAAATCTGAACACTGAGTGGTTGTTGTTTATCCTAAGAAACCATGATGATGATGATGATGATGATGATGATGATGATGATGATGATACTGTTTAGCTCTGACAATAGATTAGTAGATGGCTCACAATGATCTGTTTCTCAAAAAAGCTTTCATGCTACTTTGACTTTCCATAACTTTCTCTTGGCTGAGGAATAGGTAAAGAATGCATTTGATAAAAGATCCTTTCTCTATTTTTCAGAGAAACTAATTTTTCCTGCATGTCCCAGACACCTTCTGTGCAGTGAGTGTCACTTTTTATTAATCTCTACCCAACCTAGCTGCAGCCCATCTCCATCCTAACCTATCATAAATCCTTCCTGGAATGCAGATTTAGGACCCATTTACACTTTGCCATTCATTGTACCAATGCACATGTGTTATGTTATGCACTAATATGCATTGCATTGGGGCAGCACACTCCTGTTTAAAGGACTGCCAATGCACAAGAATGGACAAAACATACGTGTACTGTTATTTTCAATGCAGTTCACCATAATGCACAATGATGCAGTACCACTGACTCAAGTAGGATATCTCCTTCTCCTCGGGTTTATTTGGCCCCATAAACTGCAAATCATGCATCTCAATCTCTTGCTACTAAATGACCAAATGTTTTAGGACACCTAACCATCACACCTAGACATATAACCACCCCCATCCTCCAAAATGATTGAGTCCAGGTATTTGCAGCAAAGAGTAAGCTCTTCGGGGCAGGTTCCTCTCTTCCTGTGTCACTGCCTGTGTCTGTCATTTGCAATCCTTATTTAATGTACAGCACTGCGTAATATGTTGGTGCTATATAAATCCTGCTTAATAATAATAATAATAATAACAACAATAATAAAAAGGAGTACTATTAATACTTCAACATACAAAGACATTTAGAGCGCTGTTCTCTTCCTACCTTGTAGTAACCTGGTAAAGACCTTTTATTGTTTCACTATGCCCGGTGTATGAAGCCAGCTCCCTAAAAGCATGGTGTCACTAGCTGGGAACTCGAGTGTTCTGAATCTGTCCCTATTGAACACTTTAGAGATAAATAGGAATGCCTTATGCATGCCTTCTTGTTCAGCATGAATACATGACCTCACTAATGTTCTTTTCTCGGACACACTCCAAGTATTATGGAAAGCTTTCCTAGAAAATAGGTTATAACTGCAACTGGTTTTGGGATGGGATGTGCATGAAACTTATATAAGTGTGATGGTCAGGTGTTCACCTACTTCCAAACAGCATAGAACTATATGCAAATCTACCCTAATTACCTGGGCATCCTATATCTAAGCTTTTCTTATTAAATGGTCAAAGTATCCTGAAGTGATGACCATTTCATAAGTGCTGCATTTTGTTAAAAAGCCCCGACCAAAATCATCAAATGATTTCAGTTATAAATACATTTTGTTCAATAATTCCTTTAGCAATAAAAAAAAATGTAAACTTGCCCCTAATGAAGGTGAAACACTTGCAGAACCCACCTGTACATTCATATCACGTGATTCATTTATAATCCTTACTCCTACCATCTCTTCCATATCAACCATTGGCATCAGCCGTTCATTTCCTTCTAAAGTTGAGGAATAATGTGGTAAAGATAGTCAGATAGAAAGTACATTGCATGACGGCGTTGTGTCAAAAGGCCACAAAATGTAAAACACGGGCTGACATAATAAGAACCGGCATCTGGTAATATTTCGATAGATCCTATTAAACAACATTTGCAAAGCTTTTGCATTCAGAGCCAGTTATAACTATATGTAGGTGGCTCCATGCTGTACCAGGCTTCAAGGGCTTTTCCATGTTAATAAAGAGTTAGTTGCAGCAAGCCATGGCAATTAGATATTTGTTCAAAAGTGAAATCTGATTTTGAGTGGGTTTATGCTTAATGAAGAGAAGAATATTCTTAAGAGAGTGTCAGATGTTGGAATTTTGTTGCCCTTTATGGTAAGTACAAATTCTCACCTTTCAGCATCGCCTTCCTTTGTGGCTTTTGGCATTCGATCTCATGACATCTAAGAACCACAAAGAAAATCAATGCCGGAAGAATCCTTCACTAGTTCCCATATATGCATTACTTTATATTTCACAGCTTGAAATCCAGCTTTAAAGTGCTCAGGGTTTACAGACTGAAATATTAATCTCAATATCCAACAATCTAACCAAATATTACCAGCGCCAAATTCATAGCAGTCAAGATGTATTCAGGCTTCATGAGCCCCAATAAGTATGAAATTACCACCACTTTGTAGATGGAACAGCACATTTTAGATGAATTGTCTTCTGAAAATGTCCCGCGTAGCTGCGAGAAGATAAATATAAAATGAGAGATATATATACTACAAAATGCAAAGCTCATAGTGATTGCAAAAACACTTTCTGGATTACATGCAGAGATTCATGAAAGTTCCAAGAGAGAGATCTGGCGGATGTCACATTATTACTACATCTAACATATCAGTCTATGTTTGGCACAATGTTATTTGTAAATCATTTCCTCCAGACTATTCCAGAGAAGTTCAGCTGATGAGTTTTTTCGTGTGGATTCAGGTCTTCAATTTGACAATTGTTCAGTTAGCCTACAGAAGAAAATGAGTGTTTTTTTTTTCATTTCGGGGACATTTTCATATTATGATCCCGCGTACAATGGCTGTTATAAGCTCAGCAGAGCTAAATGTCAGAGAAAACCTTCATTTATCTCTTTATCTCCCAGCTTTTCTCAAAGAAAATCAATCTCTAGGCAAGGTTTTCAAATTGCTGTTTTTTTCGATTTCTGGGGCAAATTCGCTCATCACTCTCCGAGCCAAAGGATTGGTCGTTTTAAGGAGTTCTGCGGCCGAAGGTCGGGCCCCTATGCTGCTTTTGCTACCCTTTCTTTGGAGAAGAGCCTTAAAGTCTTCGTTTTTGCTAGAAGTCCGGCTAATGCTTAAGGTTCCTGTGTCACTATTTGTGGAGTATGAAATTTTTATTGGTGACACTGAACTTTGTCTGCTCCCGAAAGAGTCTCCAGAGTCTTTCCAGCCCAGCAACTTCCTTTTGGACCTAATGAAGAAAGAAGAATATAATGTAACATTCATAGTTTATTATTATTATTATTACACAGTATTTATATTGCACCATCATATTACACAGCGCTGTACAAAGTCCATAGTCATATAACTAGCTGTCCCTAATAGGAGCTCACAATCTAATGTCCCTACCATAGTCATATGTCATTATTACAGTCTAAGGTGAATTTTTGGGGGAAGCCAATTATCCTAACTGCATGTTTTTGGGATGTGGGAGGAACCAAAGGTAACCCAAACAATCCAAGGGAGAACATACAAACTCCATGCAGATAAAGTCTGGCTGAGATTCCAACCTGGAACCCATCTGTGCTGGGTCAATTTAGAAGTAAAACAGAAAAAAACAATTAAGGGTTTTTTGTTTGAGACCGATGGGTTTTGTATTCCCATACAAGTCTATGGCAAATCTGCCTGAAGGTGTTCAGTGACAGGACAAATGCATCTGCCAATGAATTCTAAATGATCTAAGAAGAATCTCATACTAATCAATGGCATTGCCTAAAGATCATTGACACATAGAGATAAAGGTTTGCAAAGTTTAGGATTTGAATAAGATCTGGTCACCTCAATCAATATTTTCATGTATTTGTGGTGTTTCATTTTTTTTATATTCTTGTAACATTCTATTGACATCAACGCTACTAAAGAAGAATAATTTGGGGATGACTTGGAATATTGATTGTCAGCCAGGTCTTCCCATCCATTATCAATGCAAAGGGCGGTGTGATTGCATCTACACTTTCCTTGCTGCAGCAGGGTCCCAGATTCAAGATATCATTTGTATGGAGCTTCTACAAACTCTAGTTTCAGTATAAGCCACTTTGCTAAGTAAACATCCTAAATTAGTTCAGTGAATGGGCGCCAATATATTGAGGTTGTTGCATTGAGCCAGTATTGAGTAATGCAGGCCAATGTGCATGGTAAATGAGCTCCTAAGAAATGAACAACCCTAATCAGAGGCTGCAATGGAATAGAAGAATAAAATATAAATTATTCTGCTAAATATAAGATTCCTCCTCTATATTATAGCAATTCTCCTGATGGTTCACAGGGATCTCAGCTACAGCTGTGTGTGGGCTGAGCACAAAGCAAGATGTGAAAGTGGAAATTTCTGATCATTGTTTTTTTTCTAGGAAATGATAAGTCTGGGATGTGATATCGCCCCGCAAAATGACCTTTATCCTCTAGGGCCTAAACTCCTGCATTGCAGTGTGAATCCCGCTCTTACACCGACCCTGGGTCTGCACCTAAAGTTCAGGTATGGGTAAAATTAAAAGAAAAAGGTGTATTTGGTACATCTCTGCGATACATGAACATTTCCAATGTATTATCTATTCATAAATGCTGCAAGCATAATAAATGGTCAGCAGGGATCTAGTGAACTCTAACTTCCTGTAGTTGGCTGACAACACTCTGCCTCGTCTGCACGCAGTGTTGTCAGCCTGCCCAGTTCTCCTCTCTTCTGCCTAATAGATTTCTGGCAAGATTGCTGTACTTTTTATATACAGTCAGGGCAAACAGAGAAATGTGCATGTAAATCAAAGCTGCATATTTTTCATTTTCAATTTTACTTGCACTTTCTCCTTGCTGTATTAGGTGAGGAAATAGACCTGAAGTGTGTGAAAGACCTTTTGCCACTGTGATCCTGCCCTAAAGATCCTTTGCTAGTCACACCACTATGTAATATTATGACGCTTCCTATACATTGTGCTTTGTAAAGGCTTTTATATTTCAGGGGGATTGTACCTATGGATGAGCGTAAACAAATCTTCTGTGGTCCGTGAGCTGACAAACACTTCATCATCATCTTCATTGATGGACTCGGCTGTCTTGCTTGACACACATTTGTGTCCTTCTGGTGTATCTGCATATGATCCTGTAAAACAAATACACAAAAATATGATAAAAGAAAAGTGACTAATGATCAAATTTAAGAAGATCTGATAAACTAATTAGCATTGGTTTGATTAAATATTTACACTTTATAGCCAAAAGTTTGAGGACAACTGACCATCACACCTACTGAAACAGGCAAAGGGAGATAGTCCCCCCTCGAAATGACAATGCTTAGGTGTCCCCATTAAGGGGTCCTGGTAATCCTCCATCATACAAAGACATTGTAGAGGCAAATCCTCAATATCAGTACCTGACCTCACCAATAGGGGGCAACTCCCCACCATAAGTACCTGACCTCACCAATAGGGGGCAAATCCCCACCGTCAGTACCTGACCTCACCAATAGGGGGCAAACCCCCACCATCAGTACCTGACCTCACCAATGGGGACAAATCCCCACCATCAGCACCTGACCTCACCAATCGGGGCAAATCCCCACCATCAGTACCTGACCTCCCCAATAGGGGGCAAATCCCCACCATCAGTACCTGACCCCACCAATGGGGGCAAATCCCCACCACCATCAGTACCTGACCCCACCAATGGGGGCAAATCCCCACCATCAGTACCTGACCCCACCAATGGGGGCAAATCCCCACCATCAGTACCTGATCTCACCAAATCCATCTAAAAACTTGTGGAAAGTCTCCCCAGAAGAATGGAAGCTATTATTTTAGCAAAGGAAGAGCAACTCAATACTAATAGCCATAGTTTTGGAATAGGGTGATAAACCTTAAGAATTATCAGGAGTCCATAAAATTCATCTATGTATAATTATATAAGAAATGTACTAATGGTTTCAATATTCTAAAGACTGGATAGCAAGAAATATAATTCATGAATCCAAAAAGGTTTTGCAATATACCTAGTGTGTTGCTTTTGGCGATAGTTACCTGAAGAAGTGTCCATAGATACCAGATCAGGTTGTACACCGTGAATGGTTCCTTCTGCACCATATTTCTGAAACTCAATGATATCAGGATATGCGCTAGCTCCAATATCCGAGGATACGATAGGAGAAAACCTTTGTTCAGATGACGATAGTGTCATTTGGCTAGGTGGTGGACTGACCACGGGTAAATGTAACACGCTGGGCTTTTTTGGAATGGGTGGTGGAACCTTTACTTTCTTTTTATCGATATCATTCAAGGTCTGAAAGGTTATTCTGTCTGGGAATTGTTTTCCCTTGTAATAGTCATCTTCCTCAGCGCTGCTCTGCGAGAAGCTTCTAGCGCTTGACTGGTTGGTTTGGAAATAGCCCTCAGGTGGTGGAGACGGGTCGGAGGAAGGAGGTGTCTCCATGCGGATTTCATAGTCATAGCTTTTCTTGTGCCGAAGAGTTCCAATCACCATGTATGCATCTTGAGGGGATGTTTGATCTCGACTGTATTTTCCAGGGGAGGAGGGAGACATCACAGGAGATTCTGGTGGGACTGAAGTTCTGTAAGAAAGGCTATTTGGCCTTCTGGACATTGGAGGTTTTTCTGCCACTGGCGGCTTTGTCTTTTTCTCTGGCAAAGGAAAAGCTTCATCAGTCAATTCATCGAGGTGGTCTACGATATCCAAGCTGTCGTCTGTTTCAGATTTGCTTATTGACCTGAGACGGATGTTCCGGAGGTCGGACTGAGTGACCATTGGCATTATTGGCTGCACTGGACTTGTTTTCTGATTCTGGTTTTTAGTGCTAAAAGTTGATTCGGAATGATTCTTGTTGGTCCGCACTTTATTCTTTGAGGACTTTCTTGTACAGGTCAGATCCAGATGCGTTGGTGGAGCCATCGGTAAATCAAACGACTGACGGACACTGGGACTTCTATCGATGGGTGAAACAGCTGGAAGTGAGGATTTTCTTTCAGGGACCACAGGCCTTACTTTATGGCTTTGATAAGGAGAGTGACCTAGAATTAATGATGTAGGAACTGTCGTTGGGGTCTCTGACTGGCTTGAGTACCCACTAGATGGGGACATTAAACACGGAGGTTTGCCAGGTGATGACACCTTGAAGTCTACCTCGATGCAAACTTGGGATGGCGTTGTGGCTCTGGAATTAGTCAGCGATGTCAGAGACTCAGAACTTCCCTGGATCTTTCTGCGTTCTATAACCGTTGTACCTGTAGCAGAACTAGAGCCTGACAATGTCCTGTGCAGGTCATTAGGATTGCAATCAATGGAATTCCAATTCTGAGTAAAGAGCATACTTTTTGCGGATGGCATCGTAGCAGTGCTTTGCATTGATGTTGGAATATAACTGTGTCCTTGACTATCAAATGCAATGCAGAGACTTTTAGGTCTTTGGTCCTTTGGCATAGTGGACACCGGCTGCAATTTCTGTGCTGACCCATCTTTTATTAGGGAAACGCTTCGTGCTGGAGGTGAAGGCTTTTTCTTAGGCTTTCTCAAGGAAATGCTTCGAGATCTTCTACGCTCCTGATTGTCTTGCTCAACCACCACAGATACATTCTCCGTACTTGTACTCTCTTCAGAGCTTCCACTGGGATAGTTCAGAGCATAGTCACCACTTCCTCTCCTGTTCTCCGCATAAGTGATGTCTACTGATGAGAGTGAACCAGTGTCTGTAGGCATGGATAGTGACCTTTCTCGGAATGTGCACTCACCGCGTGTGGATGGCAAAGTGGAAGAATTGTTCAAGTTGTTTACTCCTTGTTGACTAGGACAGGAGACAACTTTGTACTTCTCTACTTTTGGTGGATCCACACCATGTCCTGGAAGAGTTGCACTTGAACACATGCTTCCACCGTTACCCCTTGTTAGGTTCTCTTTTTTTATTTTAAAGGAACCTGAACCTTTACACATTCCAGGCGATGCCATGGTCATAGTTGAACTTTTTGTAGACTCTGCGACGAATGCCTGCTCACATTTTATTGGGCTTGATGAAGTCAAATAGTTGAATGAATTTCCCTGCCAGTTCGATGTAGCACAATCCTTTGCTCCGTTACACGGGGGATTGGAATATACCATACTCCCGGTGTCCATATTATTTGAAGGTTGTAATATGTGACCAAGATCACTGAACGTCTTTCTTAATGGGAGCTGTTGGGGGTGAGGTGTAGCCGCTCTCCCTCCAGGATGTCTCCCATGGGATGATTCGGATTTGGGAGGAGGAGAATCCGGGGGTGCTGGTGGTTGTTCGCTGTTAGTTACACCATTGAGGTTGCCTGTATTGAAAAATAAAGGAGAAAATGTTACAAATATTCTAAAATAAATCCTGCACTAGGTATCTTTGCTTTATTCTTGATTTGCAATCACTATAAGGCTAAGAAACACAACCAACTTTTTTAACATGACTTTATTTAACCCTTGAAATAAGTTTCACGTTTTCAGGGCCCCCTTCTATAAGTACTATATCCACAGATAACAGTACATTAGTGTGGGGTCACTGGGAAGAATTCCTCTTACATTGCTGGTCATATAGAAGAATGTCACCCTTACAGATAGCCAATATTATAATCGGGGTCACTTAAACTTTTCTCAGGGGTGCAAACTGCTCATTGCTTAAGGAACCCCCAGCCACATCTGGAGGAACCCTGGTTGAGAAACACTGCTATAAACTGCTCAAACTTTTGATTGCACCTAGCAAGAAATACTACAGCTCAGGGTGATTTCTACAAACATTTTATCCAAATATCTGAGAACCTTGTGTATTGCAGCAACCAGAAAAATCCAAATTGAACCATGGGGCCATATCTGAAGTAAACACTACAATGCAAAGGCCAATGCATGCTATAACGCTGAATGCAAATCTAAGTTTGCACCGTTTGGTAATACTATTGTGATAACATGAAATAAGACATAAAAATAGAAACCTGGTGTAGACTTCTTGGGTGTTGACTCTGAAGTAGCGGATCGCTTGTTGTCTGCTTGATCCTGTGTCTGGTGATGAGAGAACCCAATGATGGTCCTTCTGCGTCTTAGAGTGGTTTTTGGGTTCACAGCTGTCTCTGTGTTGAACAAAGAATGGTGAGAGCTGGCGTGTTTGTCAAACAGTTCTCCTGCAGATACAGAAAAAGATAAAAGATCATAAAAAGGAGAAGTTACCAAAATAAAAGAAATAAATAGCAACAATCAGTAATAAACAAGAACTTGCAGAGAGAGGTCCCTTTCTTAAAACCCAAATGAAGCCTCAATAATCACTTACATACATTGCAAAGTAGCATAAAAAACAAAAGATCTTCAAAGTTTTACAGTTCTTTTTGAAATGCAGCTACAGCTGTTTGTCCCCTGCGAGCATGCTGCAGGGAAGAACCCTTTCTTTCTGTGTGGAAGAAGTGGTCTTGCTGCAGAACTCTGGCCCATCCGCTGCTGAGCTCTGCAATCAGCAAAGTTCATGCTACTTTTGTGTTGCAGAGCTTGAGCTTTTATTTAAGAAAGAGCATGTCAGACCTCTGCGGAGAAACCACTGCTTCCACATACAGGGCATTGATCCTTCTCTGCAGCATGCTTGTGAAGGTGAAAAGGCAGAGGTGCTGGCAGGTGATTGGCTAGCATAGTGCAAACCATTGTTCCAATGCATAGCCTCCCATATCTCCCCTTGTGATTAAATTGCAACATTATAACTTTCAGCATTGTGTCTTTGTACTACATACAGCATTGTATTGTATAACCCCTGCAAATAACAGAGTGAAAGTACGGGGACACTTATAAACAATTGCTCTGCTGATGCTATTTAGGAGACAGGAAAGTATTTCCATTTTGTCTGGATCGCGTTTCAGGAAGTTCTCTAATAATAACTATGTGATGTTTTCTTTAGACAGAATGAGGGGAAAGATAAAGAATTTCACAGGTTATGTCAGGTCTGACTGTAAATCTCTGGCTATCCTGTTTGGATTCAGCTTGGAGCTCAAAAATAAAGCTGGAACTCAATAGAGGATACCGAAAAAAAAAAAAAACACAGGAAATCAATTTTTGCCGAGGTTGCTCAGAGCAGCCGGACAAAATATATTTCTGTATTCAAAAGCACGAATGATGATAAGGAAGCTTAGGTCTTGATAGAGCAGTGTGTATATCTCCATTGTTACATATCCTTAAATAAGGGGCATTCACAAAGATCTGACCTCAACCCTAATGAACACCTTTGGGATGAATTGTAATGGTGAGCCAACGTCAGGACCTGACCTCACCAATGAGGCAAACCCCACAGACCCCCGACAAAGTATCCACCAAAATACTGGTGTGAGAAGCCTTTCCATAAGAGTGGAGGATAATATACCCGCAAAGGGGGAACAGCTGCATATTAATTCCTAAGTATTTGGAATGGGATGTCCAACAACTCATATAGTTGTGATGGTGCAGAAATGTCTACAAAGCTTTAGGTCTATTATATTTATAAATGATTTCAGGGATGCTCTTTTGGCTGAATAGGCCCAGGTTCCCACATACAACCTTACCCCCTTCAAAATATTGTAGAAAGCCTGTTATACCCCAAAAAAAGGATCCAGAGCCAAGTTTTGGAATGGAATGGCCACCAAGCTCATATTGATGTGATGGTCCGGTGTTCACAAACTTTTATCTATATCCAATTACTGCAACTTTTTACCACATCAACTCCCATTAACCTTACTTTTCATCTTATAAAAATCATAACTAAACTACCACCTCTTAGATTGTAAGCTCTTCAGGTCAGAGTCCTCTCCTCCTCCTGTGTCACTGTCTGTATCTATCTATCATTTGCAACCCCCATTTAATGTACAGCGCTGCGTAATATGTTGGTGCTATATAAATCCTGTTTAATAATAATAATAATATTATGATTTATGGATGTTTTGAGTCAACTTTGGATGCTAACGAGAAAAGGGACCCTATAGGCGATAAGGAGATAATTTAATCCACTGCTGTTATGATATTCTCTGTCCTAGTTTTGTTTTATTAAAGCACAACTACAATTGAATAGTTTTGTTTGCAATGCAATGATTTTTGTTGTACATACCAGACACATTTATGGGCACGATGTTGGTTTGTATAGAATTAGATTGGTGCCAGCGTCTCTCCTCTGGTATTGGAAAAGGGAAGGCTTTAATCCAGGCCACTTGCTTATCTGGAGTTGTAGGTAGGCTCAGACATGTTTCCCTTGGTCTCACTCCTACTGTGGTGCTCTCATCTTCACTCACCCTTCTGTTGCTTGGCTGTCAACACAAGAAAGCAGATATGAATTATTATAATAATGGCAATATTAACAGCAATTCATTTTGGCACTGCCGTCCCCAATTCCTTTCCTGAGAAGTTCTCAACGGGAGCGTTCAATGAAAATATTAATAAAATCCTTACAGAAAGCCCATAAACCATAAATGACTAAAGGTACAAAGTCTCTTTAGGCCTCCTCAGAAACAATTAGGAGAAAGTGTTTATCTGTGTTTTACAACCATTTCAGTATTATATGAATATCAAAGAAGTCTTAAATATATTAAAGGGCGGTGGACACCTGACCATCACACCTATACGCGATTGATGGATATCTCACTCTATAACCATGGCCAGTTCTGTGGATAAAATTTCTTATAGCATCCTCCATTATTCTGGCTTTCCACAGGATTCTGGAGGGGGTCTGTGGGGATTTCCCCATTTGTGAGGTAAGGTACTGATGTTGGGTGAGAAGACCTGGCTCACCATTCCAATTCATCCCAAAGGTGTTCAGTAGGATGAGGTCAGGGCTCTGTGCAGGACATTCGAGTTCCTCCACACCAAACTGGTGACCCCATGTCTTTATGGAGGGGGCTTTGTACCCCGGGGCACAGTCATGGGGGAACAGAAATAGTTCCTCACCAATTTGTGACCACAAGGCTGGAAGATCACAATTGTCTGCAATGTCTTTGTATGATGGAGGTGTACCAGGACCCCTCACTGGGGACCCCTGAACTCATTTAGCATGGTGCCTACATTTTTGACTATACAGTGTATAAAGTATTATTCTTTATCATAAGGAGAAAGATAGAAGAAAGAACAGGCTTTTGTAGGCAGTGATATGAATAGAACAATTGTATTTAGAAAAACAAATTAATCTTGATTAGCAAGGTAAAACAAATTTCTCAACTAACATAATACCTCCTACGCTAGTTGATAAGACATTACTGTGTGTTCTGCATATCACATATAATAGCGTAATCTTTACATATATTGTCTCCAACCCCGGCACGTTTCCCCAAGAGGCTTCTTCAGGGGATTATGAGACCGGGAGTTAAAGTGAAGATTGGTAAACACTTATTCATGATAATCACATCTTAGAATTATATGAGGTTGGTAATGTAGATGTTGAGTGTTGGCTGCAATCCTAGAATTTATTGGTAGTATTAGGTGGAGGCGTTCTTAATAATAATAATGTATCCAATCACAGTGGGGGATAGCGATGGATTCTGAAAATTACTCCACTATCACATTCTGCCCTTCCCATACAGCCATGGCAGAACGTTTAAATGTTATAAAATATTATGGTGATAGATCTTAAATTCAGCCTAAACAATAGCGCTTATCTGGAATTTGTCTGAAATATTTCCATGGGAGTATCAGAAGGGTTTCTCGCGTTGGTGGATAGAGGGAAGGTCGGCAGCCAGCTGCACACATATATATCAATATAAGTTTGTGATGTAATTATTGTAGTAACAGATATGTCCCATGTATAGAAGGAAAGACCATTGGAAGAATTCTCTATACTCACCAGGTAGACAAACTCCAGTCTCCTGAGATTACTTTTTGTGGGAGTTTCTGGAGGAAGTGTTGTAGATTGTGACAATGCCGAGTAGCGGAAAGTTTGCCCTGTGACTTTAGTATCTAAATAGCGATCTTCAAATTCTTCTGCAAAACAGTCAGCTGTAAAATGAAAGAGATGTGCATGTATTTATTTCACACTTTTATTCTTTTATTCTGTTGCATTTGCTGTGATTTTATAATCAAGCTAAAAAAATTTTCACATGGAAATGCAAAGCTGAAGTGTTTTATTTTTGTATGGGTTGGGTAAGACCCCTATTTATAAAAAGTGCGGGGGTGCACCTCCTGCTCATTCCTTGCTCTGCCCTATTGATCAGATAACATACTTTATACGTTATAGAAAAGCTATGGAGACTGAATTTGGGTTTGCAAACTTGTTTGTTAGGATTTTTATGTCTTCTATTAGTGATTTATGCTCTTCAGTTTGTGTGATCTGCATTTGTGTCTGTTTAGTTCTCAGATTTACACACAGCGCAATCCTTTCTAAGAGGAAGGGGAGACCTGACTTTTATCTGCTGCAGTTTAGTGACACCTACAGGTCTAGCCCCTCCCACAAGCTGTGATTGGACAGTGGCAGCAAATGTGCTTATCCTTCCAGTTAATGAGCTCTTCTCAACACTTTTTTTTCTACTATCAGTATATTATTGTTACCACCTAAACAACTGGTTCCTGTGCTGCCCCTTCCTGTCCTAGTTTGAGCTTTGCTGTAATCTTTAAAAGCAAAATTAAAATTCTCCTAATGATTACTGGTGTTACAAAAGACAAAACACCCCTTTACTCACCTAAATCCCCAATCACATGACACTCACTTTTGTTCACAGGGGGTGGGTCCTTCATGCCATGTGCCTTTCCTATTGGCTGTCCAGTGGCAGGGTCCACTCAGGATCCAGAAGAGTTTGCATTATGAACTATCATGGCAGTGCAGGCAAATCCGCAGTACTGAATTATAAATCCTGCATTCCGGAAACATTATCGGTGATCAGAGGTAGGTGAGCGTAATCTTGGGGTATAATGGGCAGAATGGGAACAAAGGGGGTAATATGAGGGGTTAGTGGGGGGCAGGAGATTTGCCTAAGGAGAAGATTTAAATTACAATCAAATATTTATTTAAAAAATAGTTTTTGTCTTTGTAGCAGCTCTGGGTGGCAACAACGGGAAAGCTGATGATGAAGATAAAAATAGAATTGTGACTGCGGAATAGGAGAATCCCCAGCAGCAGCCACAGGCCGGGAATATCAGCAACACCCAACCATGGATGAGGATTCCTCCGCATAAAGATTCATCCACTGCTTGTGTCACCTCCCATACACTGTGTGTACAACCGTGTGTGTATGTGTGTGTGTGTGTGTATGTGTATGTATGTATGTGTGTGTGTGTATATGTGTATGTATGTGTGTGTATGTATATGTGTGTGTATGTATGTATGTGTGTATGTGTGTGTGTATATGTGTGTGTATGTATGTGTGTGTGTATGTGTGTGTTGTGTGTGTATATGTGTATGTATGTATGTGTGTGTGTATGTGAGTGTATGTGTGTGTATGTGTGTGTATGTATATGTGTGTGTATGTATGTATGTATGTATGTGTGTATGTGTGTGTGTATATGTGTGTGTATGTATGTGTGTGTGTATGTGTGTGTGTATGTGTGCATTGGAGTGTAGAGGAAAGACAAACTGAAGGTGATTTTGGTGGTAATAGGCATCTGCCCTCCAGCCTCCTCATTGAACCATAGATGGACCATTAAATCATTTGAAGTGTGTGGCCTCTGCATAGAGACCACTGCTTCCTCAATGATCCTTAGCTGCAGCAAGATCCAGGCTTTTCTATTAGTTCTGTGGCTGCTTTAGGAAAACAAATATAGTACTAAAGTAAATAAAAAGAGAAGACTTTGTGCACATTTTGTTTGTACGCACCTGCAATGTGTTAAGCTGGCTGAAACCACAGGTTAGGAAAATAAAATGTAAACCAGATGGAAATTGCAGCAATAATTGTCACTAAATGTTATATTTATCCGCTCTCCTTACCTCAGTATGAGTTTAGCAGAGAGCCGGCACAGGCGAGTTTATAAAACATATTAAATATTTATGTCATAGAACTCAATTAACAGCAATGTCAGTCCCGGAGTATAAACACCCATCGGGTATGTGACATGGCAATGGTCAAGTGCAAAGTAACAATACGCGAGAATATAAAGCTATGTTGGTAGAAAATCCTCTCCACTCTCTTCTTCACCAATCAGAATAAACTGTGGACCTGATGGACAACTCAAACATACAATGATTGGCTTATACTCAGACTGGGGGAGGGAGGGGCAGCACTAGCAGCCAATCAGGCATGACGTATGCACATATGGTAAATTATAAATACACTGATAGGTGGAGAGGACAAAGTGAACAGAGGTGCAAAATGCTGCTGCTTCCTTATTGGTCAATCACTGACAGGGAGGTGACTAGATTATGGATTTGGCAGGGCTGTGCAATGTCAGGATTGCATGGACTGAAATACAAATCGTTTGGCAAATATACCAGTTGTATTTTATGTATTTAGATAGTTTTCTGGAGTTCTTACATAACAGACTTTTTTCATCACCAACCTATCAGATAAAACATTTCATCTGTGAGTTAAACGTCAGGAAGGATCACATGATCTGTCCACGTCCCACCCACACAGAGCCCACAGGGGCATTTCTGGTGTAATAACCCCTCATATCATTGGATTACAAGAATACTCTACATTAGGTAGGGACTGTGCACACCTGAGACAAAAGAAAGGCCCCAATGTTGTGTTTTTGGAGAAACTTTAATTTTTATTTGGTTACACAACCCTAACCCCCTCCAATGGATGTGCCTCGAAAAAAGGGTCCGTTAGGAAAATAATGGGGCAAATCTACATCCATAATATGAAATAAACCCCAATACGGAGCAAGTGGAAGTCAGGTCCAGAACATAAAGTTCTAATATTTGCCACTCTGATAACATATTCACAAACTCCGGGGATTTTATCTATCACAAAAACATATTTCTCATACACTGCCTCCTCAATCCCAGATATAACCAATGCAACCTTACAATAGGATAACCTATTTCAGGCCTTCTTTTCACCTTCTTTTCACCTTCTTTTCACCTTCTCCTGGTACACATGTCATGATTCCTTAAAGCTGAGCCTGCTGTTCATTTCTTTTTTAATAAAAATAAGTGCAGGGTTACCGTTACATTTCCATTGGACTTAAAAGTTAGATTGTATGATTTAAAGTAATAGAGCCAAATTGGTTCAAGCAAATATAGTCATTGCATTGCTCAGAATTCTCCCCGGCAGGACAGAGAATCTGTCATTTAGTGTGGGGAGTTCAGCCGGATTGATGCATGCATTAGGACACACATCATGGTGCAAATAAATGCCAAATGATACCTCCTAACATATTTCAATTTATTTCAAAAGAAAGAGAAAGCATGGGGGTGAATTCATTTGGACATGTTTCAGCAGAAATGGCCAAAGATATTCTGCATGGAGAACAAATGCACCATCAATTAGTTCTGCAGAAATGCACCATTCAGCTCCAATCTGTAGGCAGAGATGTAGGTTTGGGGTTCATTTTGGACATTTTCCTTATCATTGTCACCAAAGAATGTATTTTTCTGCTGGCAGTCGGTGTTATTATTGCCTGCCAGATACAAGTGGAAAGCTATAAGACTTTTATGGAGATAAACGAGTTATTCTGATGGCAGCCAATAAGAGTGCAATCGGGTAAATGCGGACTGTCAGTTTGCCCTAATACAGAGGCTGTGCCGCATTTCCTTTGTAGGAAAGCATTATAAAAGTAATGTCCGGCTTTTGCCAGGGCTCCTCTGTACTCTCCTATTAGGCCCTGGCATTGTGCTCCTACTAATTGGCAGATCAAATCACAAGCTGGAATTGCCCGCACTCTGCCCTATGGATCTTTTAAGGGCTAAGAGAAATGCACAAAGCACAGCAACCCATTACAAAGCAATCCAACCGATTTGTGTTACAACTACATAGCGGCTCCCACATCCATCTGGAGTGTAAAGGGGGGGCCCGGGGTAGGATTCCTCCTTCTCTTGCCAGGAGCCTCCTACGTGTCGGATGGCAGGTGGAAGCAATGCTTGAGTATTATAATAGAAAGTGTAAATGCATCAGCTGCAACTACAGCAAGGCAACAATATCCATGCCACACGCAGGAATGCAGCCTTATAGCAGAGGTAGGTGAGGAGCACTGTGGGTAATACACCTGGAATCATCAGCTGTTTGTAAAACATCCAACGTGTGTTTGGGAAATGTCCTAATAAAACAGTGCCCATTTCAGCTACTTGTACCTGCCATTCTGTAGACTGGGGCCCTGGAGAATATAGGGGCCTTGGGTAATTATTAGCCCTCCCCAAAACTGGCCTTGCCTTGTACAGCAAAGTTGGGAGACATTGGGTCTGATTTATTAAAGCTCTCCAAGGCTGGAAAAGATACACTTTCATCAGTGAACCTAGGAGAGCCCGCAAACCTGGAATGGAAATGAAAACATTTGCTAACAAACAGCAAATGACTTTTAAGAAATCCCTTCCATGTCTGCTGGATCACCCAGCTTCACTAATGAAAGTGTATAATCTCCAGCTTGGAAAAGATTTAATGAATAAGCTGAGTGAGCAGAGAGATAATATAATGAGTATGCTGCTGCTCTTTGTGGCATACTTCCCTACCTTGGAGTAAGCTCTGCAGGTTGAGTTCAGCCTCCTGATGCAGCTCCTCTACACATGGAGGTCGCTTAGAGGACAGAAAGACATTCACAGGTTGCTGCTGCCAGTTGCTTAGCTTGGCGTGGTCCACCGTAGGTGCAGCTACATGGAGAAAAAACAATACAAAGGTTAGAGATTGATCAATACATATTACCATCCATGGGGGGGCATTATTACTGTCTATGGGGTGGGGCAACTTCATATTTAAAACAATGGGGGGAGTGAGGCTCAATTTTTTAGGTTTAGGAGGGGGAGCTAAATACTATGTGTTCATAGGGGGGGAAGCAATTCCATAAAAACGGCCATGGTGGGGTATTAGGATGGATGGGCTCTATATTATTAGCCCTGGAAGGGGTTAGCAACTCCATGATTATGGCTATGGTGGGGCATATGGATAGATGGGAAATGGATGGGGCTCCATATTCTGGCCATGGAGGGTATGACTTTATGGGTGGGGGCTCCATATATTGGCTATGCAGCGGGGTACTCCCTATTAATGACCATAGTTTTCACATGAGATGTCCAAAAAGTTCAAAAAGATCTGACGGTCAGGTGTCCACATATTTCAGCCATAAAGTCTATATCCCTTTTTTTCCCAGAATCAGAAAGAAAGAAATCAAGATAAAAGGTCTGTAGGGACGGCAGGAACCTAATATATACAGTGTGGAGGAAACAAAAGAAAGGGGGGAATGACCGTTACATTCATTTATGAAGGGTGTGAATAAAGTTCAGGAGGGCAGAATTTTTTGATAAAAAGCCAAGAATAATAACACGGGGGCACGACCTCTATCCCCCACAAAGAAAGAACACAGAATGAGTTGAAGGGTGGAACAAACTCCCAGCAGATGGATTGAGTCAGCCAACAGTCAGTGAATGTAAACATGCTCGGGTTAAACATTTCTACATTAGAACAAAAAGATTGAAAGAATAAAAGAGGGTTTTACCCTTCCATATACAATGTTGGCTATAGCTGCACTGTATGACATAAAACTGTATTTGTATGATTAAAACAGATACAATGTTGTCGTGTGGTTTGGGCTTTGATCTTCCCAGGGAATTTTTGCACAATGTAATTGTTTCTGTATCCGTATTCATACTATATGAACAAACGTGTACTGACCTCATCTATATGATGGAGTTCAGGTGTCTCCAGTGAAGGGTTCTGTTATTACTATATCATATTAGTAGTAACAATGTATTTACCAGGTCTTTTCCTAATGCTATATTTAAAACAAAGAATTATTTTCATATATTATATATTGTAGATCTAGTTATTAGAAACTAAATCTGGATCCCTCATTCAGCTCTTCAGCAATAGATCGATGATCTGTCAGTGGCTGCAATCAACAATAGGTGACGATGACCCAAGCAGTGATCTGGTGCTGCATGGAAAATGCATTTTCCAGGTCTTCTCCTAATGCAATTTTTAATACAAAGAGTCTTTAGTTATACTTTTAGATTTAGCAATAGACCAATGATTTGTCAGTGGTATGATTCAACAATAGGTGACGATGACCCAAGCAGGGATTTGTTGTTGCATGAAAAAGGCTACAGCCAATCTGTGCGCACTCTTATACTTGGTAACAAAGTGTTTCAATGGCACCCATGACATCATATCCCATCCTATGAGGTTAAAAACATTCCTTGTTGGAGAATCAATCTTTGAACTTGACATACAAAGACATGGACATTTCTCCAACGATGAATGTTTCAGATTCACTGCTATATAAATAGACCCCTATGTGTTTGTATATTTCTATGCACTCCTGTGGAATCCTTTGTAGAAAATTGGGAAGGTCAGATGATGAAGATGATCGTTTCAGTTTCTGGACTTAGCTACCGCTAATGCCAAAAATTGGCTAAATTCGGCCATATTGGCCCAATGCCTTGTAGCCGACAGCTTGAAGGTGGTTGGTGGATTTTATGGGTTTAATGGGCTCTGGGTTACAGAATCTCCATTAGGGTACCCTAGGGTTCACAAAATAAAAACACTGGCCAGCCTTATTTTAGGCTTATTTCACAAAAGGAACCTGAAAATATAAAAGTTAAATAATAATTTCTATACAGCCACTGTTCACAAATTATAATCAATTACACAAATACAGTAAAACCTTGAATACATCAAACACAAAATTATAAAAACTAAATTAATCTGAACACATCCAAAATGAAAAACAAAAGATACACCCTCTAAAAAAATGTATTCGATATTCTGTTTTGCTGCAATCACTGGGCCCGTCCCCAATGCTAAGCATATGAGGAGTACAGAGGAAGGGAGGTGGAGTGCCAACAGATGGTCACTGTTTACACTCATATGTTGTATTAGGTTAAGTGTGGAGAAACAGCTTTCACAATCCATCTATTTCCTTCCTAAAACCGTCTTCCTAACACCTAGCAACAGAAAAGAAAATGAAAAGTTCCTCTTTTGCTTTAATAAAGCCTCAGAAGTCAAGCAAAAGTTTAATTGTTCATTCTGCTTATGAAATATATTTATATCCAATGATATATGAGAATTATGTAGAATAGCTGCAAAACATTGTAGATAGGCAGATGTTATCAAGAAAATTATCACGTGTCATATTATATGACCAAAACCACCCTCCCCCCCTTAATAATGAAGTTTCTGGCTATCATAGCTACTGTATGGCCGAGTCTATGAGGACCCCTCTCCAAATAATGGAGTTCCCGACCATCACACCAACCACATGACCAAAACCATGAGGACCCCACTCCAAATAATGGAGTTCCTGACTATCACACCTACTATATGCCCCAAATTAAAGGGACCCCCTTCAAATATTGAAGTTCCTGGCCATCACACCAAAAACATGACCAAAACCATGAGGACCTCCATCCAAATTGTGGAGTTCTTGACCATCACACCTACTATATGACCAAAACCATGAGAACCCCTCACCTAATAATGGAGTTCCTAACTGTCACACCTTCTATTTGACAAAAACAACAGGAACACTCCCCTAACACTTCCTAACACGTCCCTATTGGAACTTCTGCCAACACACCTACTATATGACCTTCCTCCTAATAATGGAGTTCCTGTCAACGAGAACACTGCTCTAACTATTGAAACACCTGCCCATTACACCTACTATATGGCTGAAACTATGAGAACCCCCTCCAAATGATGGCCACATTAGTAAGGTCAGCTACTGATATCACATCTTTTATTTGCCAAAACTATGGGCACCCCCCTCCTAATAATGGAGTTCTTGACCATCACACCTACTATATGGCCAAATGCACGTGGACTTCCTTTCTGATGGGGTTCAGGTGTCCCCAGTGAAGGGTCCTGGTAATCCTCCATCATACAAAGACGTTGTAGACAATTGTGCTCTTCCAGCCTTGTGGTCACAGTTTGGTGAAGACCCTTTTCTGTTCCCCCATAACTGTGCCTCAGGGTACAAAGCCAGCTCCATAAAGACATGGGGTCACCAGTTTGGTGTGGAGGAACTCGGGTGTCCTGCACAGAGCCCTGACCTCATCCTACTGAACACCTTTGGGGTGAATTGGAATGGTGAGCCAGGTCTTCCTATCTCTTAGCACCTGACCTCACAAATGGGGCAACAAAACCCAACATCTTGTGGAAAGCTTAGAAGAATAAGGGAATTTATGGTGGGGCAAATCTATTGATAAATGGTGAGGGGGTGATTTTAGTGACCATAATTTGGATAACGCCATATTAATGACCATGGTTTTGGAATGGGATTTCAAAAAAGCCTACAAAGTTTTGTGTCCGCATACTTCAGCTATATTGTGTATTCTACATTCTCTTTCATGCCTAAATGTTTGGTAATAGGTGAACTCTGGTGGCCCGCTGTTTTGTTATGTCACTTGGCCACCAGTGTTGAACCTGGAATTTCTTTTAAGCCAGGTAGGATGAAATTATTGGTGGGTGGTAGACCCTTTATTGTAAACCCAACTCATCAGTAACCACCATAAAACAGGCAGGTGGTCACCGAAAAGTGGTGCGCCCAGCTAAAAGGGGCTGGGGAGAATACTGGCCACGTTACATCATGGTTACAGCTCTATAGAACAAAATTGTGCTTTTGTGTTGCTTTTTCATCTTTGATTATTTGGTAATGTTTTACATTTCAGGGATAGCAGTTTACTTTAAGTGGTGATGACATTCACCTAGCTGTGAATGGGGGGGGGGGGCGTAGGAAGGTTCAAAGTGTGCCAATGCATGTGCCAATAGAGCGCTCACAGGGCCCCAAATCATTTCATCAAGGCTCACTGTTGGCTTTGTCTGCCACCAGACAGACACCAACCAGTCCAGGTAAATCACCTCACATATATGTATTGAATTCAGCCTTGAAAGAGATTACTTTCATCTGCAGTGTATTTTGGAGACGAGGGAATGAACACAGGACAACAACTGATAACAAGTATACTTGGCAGATGTTAGGATTTCACCTCTGCTGACTGTTACGCCAGGAAATTCGTTATTGCCAATATCCTGTGAGGATTTCAACAGCCCCCAGCATGTGGGACAAATATTCATAGCTGCATGGTCAGCTGTGTCCCCAGTTCAGGATCTCCTGTTTGTTCATCTCCTGCAGATCTACATTTCATTATTTGTTGTATGTTATAAAACAAATGTGACCCAAGAACAACATATTGCAGCCTCCCCACCTCTAGATGTAGTGCATGCATGTTTTTCTGCTGCTGATAACACAATTCCTGTCCCAGGCTGACAACGCTGCTTAAACTACAGAACAACTCCCACTGTTCCTATTCCACATTATGTAGTGCTCAGAGATAGCTGGGAACAACACATTCAGCACAGAACATTATCCGCTCACAAGATTATTAGCAGGATTAACTAATATTTTGAGGAAAAGAGATAACATATCAGTTTTAATTGTCTGTTTAACTGTCACTGTCAGGTTGCAAAACTATATTACAATACAGTGACAGGATACAACCTATTGCAAACAATGCTGCTGAAACATTTAAAAAAGAATAAAAATAGATAGATATATAAAAAGAGAAACAATAAAAATATTAATCCAATCACTGAGATACTATAAAAACTTTACCATTGCTTTTTTTAAACCTGCATCTCCTATTGAAATTGTTCCTGGTGATCCCGCTCCTTCCCCCTAAAAGGTGACAATGCTATGTCCCTGTCTCCCAGCTGTGCACCTGCATTGCCACATTCACAAGGATGCTCAAAGTCACCATTTAAATGGCTGGAGTGCATGCAATGGCTGCAAAGGATCCACAAGTAGTGTTGGGGTGCAGGAAATGAGTTGCTTTAAACAATTACAAAACAAAATCATTGTACTCTCCTTGTTTGCTGTATGATCAGTTCCAATATAACATCTATTAACACATTCACCTACATGATTTATATTCAATAATCAAATTTATATATCTGATTAGGATCCCTAAACCAGCCTATCCCATCAATATCCTCCCTGTTCCTTTAACAACCCAGTCCCTATATAATGCCAGCCTGCACACTCACAATGCTGGATAGGTGCTCATTCACCATGTGAATATGATGTGAATATAACGTATTACAATGTAATCACATTGTCTTCAGCTTTGGTTAGAAGATACAGAAGTTTCTATATGAGGACTAGTGAACATCTGTATGGGAATATACTTTCAGCTGACTAGAAGTGAGGGAAGAGATTTACATGTGTTCGGACTCTTTCTGTATGGCAATCCCACAACTCCAACCCCAGAAAAAAACTAATAAATACAATACCTATCTCCCAATTTATTTATCTATTATTCTATATATACAGAATAAGAATGAATGAAAAATTAAATATATATTATCATTGGGAGGAATATAAAAAGTGTGGTTGTTTTTATTACAGCAGTACTTGCCCTGTAGCACTCCACCTGCATGACGTTTGTATATTCTTGTATCTCTTGTATCTGTTCTTCTTCTCTGTATCTGTGTGTTTTCTTTGGACACCCTGGTTTTGCCCGCATTCCAAAAATATTCTGGGAATAAATTGACCTCTCTCCCAAAATTATGGGTGAATTAGAAAAATGTGGTCAGTGACTGGCCCTGCAGAGCCCTGGCGAGCCAGTCTTTTATTGATCGCTCAGACATCAATAAATCAATTCATGTTAGCTCAAGCGATCTTACCTCTCGGTGACTCAGCCTGTTCCTTAGAAGTGTCCACAAACTTGTGACATTTGGTGACAACTTTTCACAACACCGCCCCAACCACCATCTGGTAAGGAAGACCTACCCTGGGTTTGTGGTTAAGCATGTTGGGTATGTGTGTGGTTACATGTAGTTATATCTGGTTTTCTGTTGATTGCTGTAAGACATTGTGGATTCCACAGCAAAAATACACATTCAGTCCATCAAGTGGAGGTTAAAAGGATGTAGGATATGTTATTTTTACAAGTGTGGGTCATTTCCATAATGAACTTTATTTAAACATTGCTGTCCCAACACACAGAAAAAGTAGATATATTGCCTAGTTGATGTCATCAATCTGCTGCAGGCACAAGAAAGCATTTCTTCAGTCTTCTCCCAGCAGCAATCGGACTGCAACATTGTGTCAATGTAACTCCTCCCACTATCACATGATAAGACGGCAACATTGTATCAATGTAACTCCTCCCACTATCACATGAATTGTATCAATGTAACTCCTCCCACTATCACATGATCAGACCGCAACATTGTATCAATGTAACTCCTCCCACTATCACATGATCAGATGGCAACATTGTATCAATGTAACTCCTCCCACTATCACATGATCAGACCACAACATTGTATCAGTGTAACTCCTCCCACTATCACATGACCAGACAGCAATATTGTATCAATGTAACTCCTCCCACTATCACATGATCAGACACCAATATTGTATCAATGTAACTCCTCCCACTATCACATGATATTTCACAAAGCGGAGGATGCAGCAGTGACCAATTTCCAAAAACATTTCATCAAAACCAAATAACATGTAATGTTCAACCTATAGGAAAAGCCAAAAACGTAATTTTGTCTTCTTACCCCTAACATATTATGAATAACACAGGGCTGGGTTTTGTTATGGCAGAAATACCTTTGAATTACAAAGCAGACCTACTAGGGGGATCATTGTTTGATCTCAGAAAAAATAAATAAATAGCAGATGTAGCCGGTATTATTGCAGATACTCCTTGAGAAACCATTTTTACTTTAGGGCTCAGTCATCCTGAGCTGTGATGTTTTCAGTCTGCAAGCGGTTCAACTTGTACTCCATCCCTAATAACTAATGAAAATATCCCTGGGCTTTCAGTTCAAGAAACCAAACAGCTATCTGTGTCTGCTGGATGAGAGTAAATAGATACTGCAGAGGGCCTAGGGAGGTTTAAATAAAAATCCCTCTGCTGCAAACGGCCCAGTACGCCCCTATAACATGCCTCTCCATATCATAGAAATGGTAACCCTATAGCATTGGCCAATGTTTGAACAAATACTATTCTTGCAAGCTGATTTTATTCCACCAGGTATGAAAAATGCATTTTATTCCTAGAGGACTAAAGTCAGCTTGCGATAATAATTTTCTACTGTTGGTGGCGCTATGAAAGAAATATCAGCTCAGATTTTGGGAAAGTGGGTAAAAAGGGTCCAAAAGACTCCAATGAACCAATTCAAATAAAGAACTGGAGAAAGTATCTGAAATCCATCTTTCATCACAGAATGCCAAAGATATGGGTTTGTTCCTTTTGTTCCTAACTTAAGGTAAATAGGTGGAGCCATGCATAATATTAATTTCTGCTCCAGAACTGCCGGTGTACAGCTTGTATACAGAATTATATTATGGAACCATATTTTTAAGTAACATACAACTGTGGGTGTACATGCTTTTTTATTATTATTATTATTATTATTATTATTATTATTATTAATAAACAGAATTAATACAGCGCCAACATATACCACAGCGCTGTACATTATATGGGGGTTACAGATGGCAGACAGATACACACAGTGACACAGGAAAATTGGACCCTGCCCTGAGGAGCTTACAATCTAGGAGATTTCCCCAAGTATACCTTGGATTCGAATCATTACCCTGAAGAAGGAGGCACCGATGAGCCCTGAAACACGCTGTGATTTCTAATGATACATTTTAAAACAATAAATAAAGAGTAAAAGAAAATTCCGTGCAATGACTTTGGATGGGGGTAATGGGGGAGGTCTTTACACAGACTTCGCACTCTTTACTGGACTTGTGATAGTTTCATTTAATAGTAAGTAAAGGGAAACATTGCTAACCATATCAAGCTGGCCATAGACAATAGAAAGTCATTGCTCCTTCAAGATCTGATTTTCTCACCATTTTCCTCTCCTATTAACAGGTGCTCTAGTCATTCATGCTTTAGAACATAGGAGGAGGAATCGACCAATGGTTGAGGCCATTCAGAAAATATTAGGATTTTGGTAAAGTATTGTTTGGTCATTGTGTTTTCTACAAAAGCCAATTGAGGGCCACCATAGATGTTGGTCCATTGCCTGACCCAAACAAAAAGATCATTAGAAGGTCTTCTAATGGTTACAGGCACCTAAGTCACATGAATACACAGAGCTCATAATTCTGTTGCAACCATGTACCAGATAACCTCATATATCAGATTGAGCTGCTGCTTCCGAGTACAAAATGTTATCAACTGTTACTCAATGCCTAAAGTAAATACTTCTGCATAAATAAATCACCTGATATGTCACAGTATATAGCAACTATATAATATTTAAGAAAAGCTCCAACTTTGGGCATCAAAAAGCCATTCCATGACCTTGCCTAGGCTGAGATGATGCCATCAGTCTGCTACAGGCAAGTGGAAGTCTTTCCTTAGTCTCTTTTTCCCCAGCTGATCCAAAACATTATCTCTGTTGTGTTGATATAGCATTGATGTCTAGGAAGTAGATGGTAACCATAGATGATGGCTGAACCATGATGGCTCAATCTTTCTGGAGAAAAAAGGAGATAATGGCATTGCCAGGGGTGGTAATGTGACCTCTGTGAAAGGTAATAAAGACTTGGAAGTGTTAAGCTACGTACACACTTCCAATTATTATCGTTGTTAAACGAACGATCCTGCACGATATCTACGAACGATCGTATAGCACCGATCCTGTACATACAGATGACACGATCGTTCGTAGATATTGTACACACAATAGATACGATCGTTTGAGCGATAGAGGGAGTGACGTGTACGACAGGAAGTGAACGAACGTTCGTTCGTCACGCATGCTCAGCCCATGGACGATCAACGAACGATCGTACACACGAACGATGCTCAACGATCGTCGTGCAATCCGATCCGCCGGTCCGGTCGTTCATTTCCAACGACTTTCCTCGTTCGTCGGCGTCGTTGGTTACTTTTTTTACGAACGTTTTTTGCCCAATCGATCGTTCGTCGTTCGTTCGTCGTTCATTTTGAACGATAAAAATTGGAAGTGTGTACGCAGCTTTACACTTACAAACTACTCCAGTTGAAGTAGGAAGCACTTGGATACAGAGGTGTTGAGAACCATCTGGGAATCTGTTGCATGAGGTGTTTGTACAAATGATTTAGAAAGAGCATATTAAGCTGAAGGCTGAAGTGTGGTCATGCCCATGCCAAAGGAAAGCACATAGACCTGGGCACACCTAACAGTGTGTCTCAAGTGTTTGGAAGATCTATCTGGAGAGCTTCAGGCCTAGTGTGATATATCTATGCAAAAGGAAAGCATTAAAAATGGGGTACACCAATAAGAGTTGTTAAACCCAATTGAGTTCAGGATTTCCATCAACAAATCCTTAGTTTGTAGCACCAATGGAAAGTTCTTAGTATAAAGATAATAGGCTGAAGACCCAGTGTGGTTTTGTCCATGACAAAGCAAAGCATGTAAACTCAGACAAACCAAAAAAAAGGTTGCTTGACTGAAGAGTTTGGGAGATCTCTTTAGAGAGCTTCAGATTGTGGTGCTTATGGAAAGTCTCCAATAGATGAATCATACACTGGAAGCCTAATGTGGTCCTATCTATGTCCAATGAAAGCACATAGACTTGGGCAAACCAAAAAATAGGAGATGGACCAAGACCTTAGTAGGTCCATCTCAGAAACTTGAGATTGTGGTGCCTATGGAAAGTCCCTGGTAGAAGGATCAAAAGTTGGAGGTCTAGTGTGGCCCTAGCAAAATTAAAGCATGAAAACTCGGCCACACCAAAAAGAGTTGCTGAGCTCAACATTTTGAGAAATCCATCCACAGAAGTTCACATTGTGGTGCCTATGGAAAGTGCCTGGAAGAAAGATAATAAGTTGAAGGTTTGGTATGGTCATGTCCACGCCAAAGCAAAGTATGTAGACTCAGGCACACCAAAAAGCAGTGTTAGACCAAGAGCTTAGTAGGTCCATCTAGAGAACTTCAGATTGTGGTGCTAATGAAAAGTTGCTGGTGGAAAGATCATAAGCTGGAGGGCTAGTGTGGTCTTTCCATGTGAAAGGAAAGCACTTAGACCCAGGCAGGTAGAAATAGGTGTTGGACTAACAGGAGATCCACCAAGAGAGCTTCAGATGGTGGTGCTTACAGTAGAAGGGCTAGTGTGGTCATGTCCCTACCAAAGGAAAGTATGAGAACTTAGGCACACCTAAGCTGGGGACCTATTTAAATTCTATCTATGTCAAATGGAAGCATATAGACTTGGGCACACCAAAAAATAGGTGTTGGACCAAGAACTTAGTAGGTCCATCTAGAAAACTTCAGATTGTGTTGCTTATAGAAAGTCCCTAGTGATCATAAGCTGGAGGCCTAGTGTGGTTATATCATGTTAGGAGAAAGTGCTTAGACCTGGACACACCTAAAATAGGTGTTAGACCAAAAGTTTTAGAGTTCCACCTAGGAAGCTTACAACTGTGGTGCTATTGGAAAATCCGTAGCAGAAAGATATTAAGCTGAAAGCCTAGTGCGGTCTCATCTCCATGTCAAGGAAAAACACTTAGACTCAGGGACACAGAAAAGAGTTGTTGGGCTCAAGAGTTTGTGGGATCAATCTAGAGAGCTTTAGGTTGTGTTGCTTATGGAAAGTTGGTAGTTGAAAGATCATAAACTGAAGGACTAGTGTGGTCAAATCCATGTCAAGGACAAGCACTTAGACCCAGGCATACCTAAAATATGTGTTAGAACAAGATTTCTGAGAGCCACCTAGAGAGCTTTAGAACGTGGTGCTTATGGAAAGTATCTAGTTGAAGGATCATAAGTGGGAAGCCTGGAATGCTCCAACCAATGTCAAATGAAAGCATAAAGCTTGGGCACACCAAAAATGGGTGTTGGACCAAAGATTTGAGTGATCAGTCAAGAGAGCTTCTGTGTTTGGGGTTATGGAGAGTCTCTAGTTGAATAAGCTGGAAGCCCAGAGAGGTCCTGTCCATGGCAAAGGAGGAAAAAGGACAGATTCGGGTATACCCAGAAGGGAAAGTGGTTCAAGAGTTTGCAATACGCAACTGAGGATGTTCTTGTGAATGACATTTGGAGAAGAACTCTCATTTGTGGTGCAATTGTCACTAGAGAAGGTTCTCCATCTGTATGATCACCCCCATCCTATACATGACCCCATAACAGGGACAACAAAACATTCAGGCTCCCTATCAAGTAGTCCACAAATAATAATTGCCTAAATGGTGATTTCATCGGTAATAGCAGATCTGTCATTGAAGACGGCACGACGCTGGCGACAGTATAATATTGTGTCACCTTCCTGCTAATTTTCCTATGACCAATACGGGCAATGTTCCCATCTATAAATAAGCCCAACAGTGCCGAAATGAGCTACCTTAAAGTATTTATTTGTCAAATGTATTCTCAGAATTAACACAATAGAGCCAGCAACTCTCCAAGTATCCATGGAAACTGTGCAGCCTGAATATATGCCCACTTATATCTATACACAGACTGTACAAACATGTCAATCCTCGCCGCACATCGCTCGCACGGGAAAAACAAGTTAAAATTACGGTCTGTGCTAAGCTTCATTGAGCAAACATGCAGCAAAGTACACAGCAAACACTCTTGTATGTTAACAGGACGCTAGACAACAATTTGGTAGGAAAATGCCCATTAGGGATGAGCGGGGGGAAGGAGACCACATTGATTTTGTTACAAAATTACTTAAATTTGTCTGAAAATGTTCTTTCTGTCAATAGATAACCAGTAAATTTATAAGACTAGGGAGTTTTTATTTATTTTGCACAAAACCAGGTCTAGGAAATCATTGTGAACACGGCATATTTTTGATTGGGTAAGCCCAGTCGTTGTTCTTTCCCTCCCCCAGCACCCACAAAATAATTTTAACACGTCTCCCCCACTCTTACGGTGGAACTAAACCCAAAAGTGCAAAAAAAATAAAAATAAATACACTTATCTTAAATCATGCAGGGCAGTCTGATCCACCCGGAGGTGTCCTGCATCAGGTCCCGCGTCGTCCCAGCATCTGTCCCGGAGCCAGCGCTCCAAGCGCCGCCATCCTCTCTTCTTCTTCTTGTTCCTCATTCTACGTCAACCGACACAGGTGCGAGATTGGGTGACATAGGATGAAAACAAAAATTTTTTACTCTATGTACAAAAAGAACATGCGCTGAAGGAGCGCCCAAGAGGCTTTGCGCTCCTGTTCATTCTCGACCAAAGTGATAGAAAGCTAGAGGGCGGTGCTGCACCTTTTTTAAAAAAAAAGGGTGTAGCACTTAAAAAAAAACAGAATTTTTACCTTACCCTACCCTTGTCTACCCTTTTATGTAAAGTAAAAATTCTGAGTTTAGGTACGCTTTAAACATCTTCAAGCCCAGATCTATTTGCTCCAAAATGTCCTCTAGTAGATACTCATTACCCCCCTTCCTGAAGATTACTCTCTACTCTTACACATCCCCGACATCCCTTTAGACATACATGCTTCTCTTTCTGTAATCAAGCAACACATCTATACCACCAGTGGCCAGCAGGGGGAGATCAAAAGTACAGAATGAAGCTGCATGGCTAAAGGAATGCAGGGGATGCGTTCTTTCATATAAACTCAATTTTTCTAAGGGCACCACTGCCTTCAGACAATCACTTTCTAGGGTTGCTCATCTGATCCCTACACTGAATCCTACCATTAAACACCAGGAAAAAAAACTTATTTTTACCTCCCCATAACCTTCAATGAATGTAGCAACATTTCCCTACAAAATTTATTTTTTAGCAAAATTTTAGGGAAATGATAACTCTTGAAGCCCAGATGGAACCACATAGAACTGTAATTCAGTCACACTGCATAATAAATATGCTTTTTAAATTTCTTCTCAGCTAACTGCTGCAAAGTTCTGTTCTGACAATGTAACACACACAAAGCAGTGCAGATCTCCAATACCCCACCCTGGTCACTCCTATAATCTACAGCCCAGCTCAGAGCAGAAATAAGAGCAGCGGTCTGTTGGAAGATTCTGACTGCAGCGGTCTGACTCTCCTATGTGTTGGCTGTAGCAAGTATTTATTGAAAGTTTTAATCAGCAATTATTAATCTGCCTTACAGTAATAAATGAAGAGGGTCCAACTAGGCTTCAATGTTTTCCCATGACATTTCCCCAATAGAACATTTTGCCTTTACCCAGATCTGTGTGAGCTTTTTATGATTCTCTCACAATTTTTTCTTTTACTGTAACCCAGGGGTGTTATTTAGGTGAACTACAGCACTGGCATTTCCAAACATACGGCATAAATGAAGATAGAACTTTTACATACTCAGAGTAATGCAGCACAAAGGAGGCATTTATGTTATTTCAGAGCTGTTAAAGGCACAGCATGGCTCTGTGTAAACATATAATAGAAGTCAGGGTCAGCTCTGAGCAATAGATCAACTCAGAACAAACACAGCAAACATCTGCACTCCCAGTGATGTGAGCACCCAGGCTTGCTATGGATATCCATGCAGATCCCTGAATCCTGAGATGGAGAAAGCTTTGACCGGGGTAGGATGTGCAATGGATGCACAATGTGACAGATAACACAGGATGCATTTTATCACTTATAGCAGATAAATAAGAACTTCATGTAATATATTTTTATGGGGATATAAATATGATAAAAAGGATTGCTTCATAGAACAGGGCATGGTCTGTACTGTACATATTTGTCTTTGCTGTCAGTGGGTGGGATCACTGACAATTATTGAACATCTGTACCAAGCTTAAGTTCATGACCTTGTGCAGAATAAAAAGAGGGAATACTGACCAATCAGTTATACTGCATACAAACATGCTGAATGGAAAGCAGGGGATGAACACTGTATAGTCTGCTGCTGCTCTTTCACTGCCCAATCAGCAGGCAGGAAGTGGGAAGAGGACATTGTGTTTCGTGTAATATCTAATAGTGTAATAGAGAAAGCAGTATGATTCACCTTATCTGTAGTAAAGTTGTGTAGATCTCATAGCTGTTTGAAGAAAAATGCAAATCATTTTTTATGTATTCAATGTATTGTTTAGCTAAAAAAATACTTGCCTTAACACACTGTGACACTCATCATTCAGCTGGGTTTTTTTCTGGGTTTCCATGCCACTCCCTGCATGACATGGATGCTTTCTATTGGCTGTCCAGTGGCAGGATCCCTCTCTAGGTGTCCATGCAATTCCCTGAATAATAGATGCTTTCTATTGGCTGTCCAGTGGCAGGATCCCTCTCTGGCTGTCTATGCCACTCCCTGCATGACATGCATGCTTTCTAATGGCTGTCCAGTGGCAGGATCCTTTTCTTGGTGTCCATATAACTCCCTGCATGACATGGATGCTTTCTATTGGCTGTCCAGTGGCAGGATCCCTCTCTGGGTGTCTATGCCACTCCCTGCATGACATGTATGCTTTCAATTGGCTGTC